>NW_016804501.1:327267-340499 GCF_001698545.2 Rhinopithecus bieti
CACCCACACACACCCATACACACACTCCCACACACACACACACACACACCCACACACACACATACACACACACACACACACACACACCCACACACACACACACACACCCACACACACACACACACACACACCCACACACACACACACACACACACACACACACACACACACACACACACACACACACACCCACACACACACACACACACACACACACACACCCACACACATACACACACCTACACACCCACACACATACACACACCCACACACCCACACACACACACACACACACACACACACACACACACACACACACACACACACACACACACACACATACACACACACACACACACATACACACCCACACACACACACACACACATATCACACTGGAGCCGTGTCTTCTTCCTTGCTTGTTTTGTAGAACAGCAAGCCTTAGAAATCTTTCCACATCTGTATATGTAGTTCTACCATTCTGCATCAGCTGCTACACAACATTCCACAATATGGGCATACCGCAGGCTTTATTTAACCAAATCCCCCTTGGAAGACACTAAAGTTTCATTTTCCCCAAGTCTCCAGGATGACTGTTGATGTGGCAGCACACATTCCAGCACCTGCCTCCTTTGCCCATGCTCAGGTAGATGCTGAGAAGTGAAATTGGGAACCATGGCACGTGTGCACTTCTTGTGCCAACAGATACGTCCAGATGGTTCTCCAGAAGACCGTTCAAACTTACATTCTCACAAACAGCATACACAAATCCTCTTTCCACACATCTTGGCTATTTTTTTTTTTTTTTGAGACAGAGTCTCATTCTGTCGCCCAGACTTGAGTACTGTGGCGTGATCTTGGCTCACTGCAACCTCCACATCCCAGGTTCAGGTGATTCTCCTGCCTCAGCCTCCCAAGTAGCTGGGACTACAGGCCTGCACCACTTCACCTGGCTAACTTTTTATGTTTTTAGTAGAAACGGGGTTTCACCATGTTGGCCAGGCTGGTCTCGAACTCCTGACCTTGTGATCCACCTGCCTTGGCCTCCCAAAGTACTGGGATTACAGGAGTGAGCCACCACGCCCTGCCCTTGGCTAATACTTGACATGATCATTTCCTCATTTCTGCCCATCAGATAGGTGGAACGTTGCATCTTGTTTTAACCTGTTTGCCCTCATTCCTACTGAGTTGAGCATTTTTCTATGTTGCCCTTTGTCATTTCTCTCCCATAAATTGTTTATGTCCTTTGCCTGAATTTTTGCTGGGTTGTTTATCTTTTCTGTATTACTCTAGGAAGGTGTTTACAGATTCTGTGTGTGAATCTTTTGTTCTATGTCGTGTAATGTATTCTCCGAGTCTGTAGCTAATCTCTTCACTGTATCTTCACTGACATGGAAATGTTAAATGTTGATGTAGACAAAAGTGTGTATTTTTCATTTTAGCCCTATGTGTTTTTGTCTTGTTTAAGTTCTTTTGATATCCAGGTTACATTTTCTTTCCTATTTTTTAATTTTTATTTTTAATTTTGAGACAGAGTTTCACTCTTGTTGCCCAGGCTGGAGTGCAGTGGTGCGATCTCGGCTCACTGCAAACTCTGCCTCCTGGGTTCGAGCAATTATCCTGTCTCAGCCTCCCAAGTAGCTTGGATTACAGGCATGGCCACCACACTCAGCTATTTTTTGTATTTTTAGTAGAGACGAGGTTTCATCGTGTTGGCCAGGCTGGTCTCGAACTCCTGACCTCAAGTGATCCACCTGCCTCGGCCTCCCAAAGTGCTGGGATTACAGGCGTGAACCACTGAACCCAGCCCATTTTCTTATACTTCTGTCCGTCTTTTGTATAGTTCTGCTTCATATTTAGGTCTTAAGTCTGTCTTTGTTTTGGGAAATGGTGTGAGGTTGAGGTTTGATTTTATTTTTTCTCCCACAGAACAGGCAGCATCTCAACACCATTCATTGCCACCCATTAGGGTGTGAAACAGCTCCCTTATTGCATCTTAAGTTCATGGCAAACGGCTCTGTCTCTGAACCTTCCACTATATCCTATTGATCTCTTGCTCTACTTCTGTCGGTGCCACAGTGTTTCATTCAGTATCTTTATTATCTATTGAAAACGGGGAGAGAATCACTGCTCTCCACTCTTCATCCTCTTCCTCTCTTTCTTCCTCTCTTTTTGCACTGTTTTAGCACTTACTCTTCACGGTGTATTTAGAATCTGTTTGCAAATGTCCCTGACAGTGTGTGTGGAGATGTGGGTTGACGCTGCGTGGAACGTGTGGATTCGAATGGGAAGAATGGACGGCTGTGCAGTCTCAGGCTCCCTGCTCAGGAGGGGAGCAGCTTCCTCCTCCCTTTCCCGAGAGCATGGTAACGGCTTGCAGGAGAGTTTACAATCATCTTCACAAAGATCTCACTCATTAGTTAGGTTTACCAGCACATGTTTTAAAGGTCTTGCTGCTATTGTAAATGGAATCTTACGTATTCTATTGCGTCTTCTAATCAGTGCTGATCAGTAAGAAGTGTTTTGTATTTGCAATTTTTCTTTTAGTCCTTATGATTTATGATGTTGGTTAATGAGGTTTTCTACGTAGGCCACGACATACCTGCAAATATTGTTAATGGTGTCTCTTCCTTTTCAATATCTATGCTTATTTCTTTCCCTGTCCTGTGCATTATCAAGNGGGGAACGAGAAAACTGTGTCAGTCCGGGCTCGGCTTCAGCTTAAAGTGGCAGAAATACAGCTCGCACTGGTGTAGGTCAGGGAAGTCCACATGAGGGGGAAGAGCGAGGTGTGACTGGGTCTCTGTGAGGCTGGAATAGGGAGCGGGAGCTCAGCATGGCGCTCTTGCGTCTTTGTGCAAACTTTGTTCCTCCCCTCACATTGGCTGAACCTCACACTGACCACTGTGGACCCCATTCCTCTGGCATAACAGATACGTGGGTAACAGACTCCAGCATTCCCTCCATGATGTCTGTTCACTGTCCTTGTAGATCTCAAAAGAGCTAGAAGAGAAGAATGTGAATGTTCCCCACATAAAGGAAAGATAAATGTTTGGGGTGATGGGTATCCCAAGTGTCTTGATTTGATCACTACACATTATAGGAATGTATCAAATATCACATGCACCCCCAAAATATGTACATCTATTTTGCTTATTTTTTTTTGTTTTGTTTTTTTGTTTTTTTGGTTTTTTTTTGAGACAGAGTTTGGCTCTTGTTGCCCAGGCGGGAGGGCAGTGGTGTGATCTCGGCTCACTGCAACCTCTGCCTCCCAGATTCAAGCGATTCTCGTGCCTCAGCCTATCTAGTAGCTGGGATTACAGTCACGCACCACCACAACCCGCTAATTTTTGTATTTTTAGTAGAGACGGGGTTTCACCATGTTGGCTAGGCTGGTCTCGAACTCCTGACCTTGTGATCTGCCCGCCTCGGCCTCCCAAAGTGCTGGGATTACAGGCATGAGCCGCCGCGCCCAGCCGGCCAATCCTTCACAGGGTGTAAACAATTGGAGGCCTCTAAAGGGTGCCTGGGGGTGTCAGCAAATTCTTTTAGCTTAATAAAAACCCTGAAGAACACTGTGACTGGGGCTCTTGAGCAGCTTGCGATCCCACTCCCCCTCTGTGGAGTGTACTTTTGCTTCAATAAATCTCTGCCTTTGTTGCTTCCTCCTTCTTTTGTTGCTTTTGTTCTTTTGTTGCTTTGTTTTTTGTTGTTGTTGTTGCTTTGTGCTTTTCATTTAATTCTGTGTTCAGTGTGCCAAGAACCTGGACAACTCACAGTCAAGACCTTCCATCTGGCAATATCTCCTTCGAGTTGTTTCGTCGTTGAACTCCAAGCTTGCCTCTAAGAACTTGCCTCTTCCTTCAGCATGGACGCCCATGGCTGCCTGCAAATTGTTACACAGATTTGCATAAACTGCAGCGGGTTCACATAGTGGCAGCCGCCTCTCGTGAACCACTGCTCACCCCGCCCACTTGTGTCACAGGAAGAGACAACATGTGACCCTTGCTCCTTGAAAGGAAGGGGGACCATGTACACACACCCGCGCACGCACACTCGTTTACACACACGCTCACATTCATGCCCATTCACATTCATGTGCACACACTCATACACTCATTTACACATCCTCACACTCATGCACACTCACGCACACATACTCATTTACACACACGTCCTCACACTCGTGCACTCACTTCCATCTCATTTACACATGCTCACACTCGTGGCCACTCACACTCACGCACACGCTCACACACTCATTTGCACACACTTGAAGGCACACTTGCACGCTCACTCACACACATGCTCACATTCATGCCCACTTGCACTCATTTATACACGCATGCTCACACTCATACTCACACACGTTTTACACACACATGCTCACACTCATGCCACTCCACTCATGCACACACTCACACGCTTATTTACACACCCACACTCATGCACACTTGCACACTCATTTGCAAACTCACACTCATGCATGCATGCACATTTGCATACATGCATGCTGACACTCATGCCCACTCACACTTGTAGACACATGCACACTCACACAGTCATTTACACACTCATACCCACTCACACACACACACGTGCACATTTACAGGAACATACACACATGCCCTCATGGCCACTAACATTCATGCACGCACTCACACTCATTTATACACAAACTTATACCCATGCCCACTCACATTCATGCACATATGCACACACTCACACACTAATTTACACACATGCTCACACTCATGCCGTCACACTTGTGCACACATGCACATTCAAACATCCTCACACACACTCACATACATGCACACTCACATGCTCACATTCATGCACCCTCACACATATACATTCACATTCACTAACACAGCATGCACACTCACAATCACACCCACATGCACACTTACACACTCACTGCCCTGCACACTCTCACACATGCTCACACCCACACACTAACACACGTGCACACTCTCACAAACATGCACGCTCACACACTCACTCATCCCCATGCTCACTCCCATACACACACACACACAAGTTTGAGAAGTCGCCTCTACCTCCTTGCTTCTCCTCAATGTGTGCTGCCTTCTCCCAACATTTCCTCGTGGAGCCGGGCCTCAGCCACTGGCCCATGTTTCTGCACCTGGAGGAACCGATAACCTGGTTGGATGGAAAGAAGGTAATTTTGATCAGGGGAGACATTCTTCCTTCTGTACAACATCCCACTATTTGGGTTGCAACTTACTTGCCCTTCCCAAGATTGGCCTCTGTTGTAAGAATAACACTGCACAGGCAGCGTGATCTGGGGAAAGAAGAAATTCCATATTTTGTGAGTGCCCAGCTCTCTGGGCCACTACTGAGATTCTGGAGGGCTTTGGACCATTCTGTGATCCACCCATCCATCCATTAATTGCACTCCCACTATGTGCAACGAAATGCTAGAGTTTTGGGTCCCCCAAAGAGGAGAAGAATTAGAGGTGCAATAGTCAGCATAGGCTAAGCTCTGCTTCAGTGACAAAAAAAAAACTGCCTTCGGTGGTGTAAAAGCATAAAGCTTCTCCCTGACGCATGCTGCACACACGGCCACCACATGTCAGCAGGGAGGCTCTGCCCTTGGCAGGAGGACTTGTGAACCCTGCTGGTTGCTGTACCTGAAGGAAGGGAGGCTCTTCCCTCAGCAGGAGGACTTGTGAGCCCTGCTGGCTGCTGGACCTGAAGGAAGGGGTGTCCCACGGAGTCTCACATGGACAATTTGTTGCTTTGACATGGATATTGTGGTGTCGTTTCCACTCAACACTCATTGGTCAGAGCCTGTCGCTGGCCCCACCCAACCACAAGGAGCCAGGACGTGCAGTCTTTTCCTTGTGCCCAGAAGGGTGAGAACCAAACATATCTGATGAGTGTCACTGCTGACAGCATGTGGAGAGGCGGGACCACGACCACAGCTTCCCCACTGGGCCTTCCAAGGTACGCACCTGGCTCAGACTGGGAGCCCAGAGCTGGGAGCATCTTTCTACACCTATAGTCTCATCCTGAGACCCTTGCCAGAAAATGGGACCTGATCCTGCTCGCTCTGTCTATCCACAGGCCTGTGGGGACCACATGGGGATTCTTGTTGGTGATCTACACACAATGGGCCACTCACTTGTGACGGAGAGGTTGGCAATGCTCCTCACTTGCTCCCATGAGATAAGACACCCCTGAGGGCCACAAGCGACTGCTTCCCCCTGGGCCAAGTGGTTGGTATTAAATGACTGGGATGTCCACCGACCACTGTCTGCATAGCCGGGACAGTGACCATGGAATAATCTTGAAGTCAGCATCTCAACTGCAATGAGAGAGTGAACTGAAACCCGGAAATCGCTTTTTAAACGTTTAACTTTTATTACTTTTTTTTTTTTTTTTTTGAGACGGAGTCTTGCTCTGTCACCCAGGCTGGAGTGCAGTGGCACAATCTCAGCTCACTGCAACCTCTGCCTCCCGAGTTCAAGCGATTCTCCTGCCTCAGCCTCCCAAGTAGCTAGGACTACAGGCATGTGCCACCACACCCACCTAATTTTTGTATTTTTAGCAGAAACAGGGTTTCACCATGTTGGCCAGGTTAGTCTCAAACTCCTGACCTCAGGTGATCCACCTGTCTCGGCCTCCCAAAGTGCTGGAATGACAGGCATGAGACATCGTGCCCGCCACTTTTACTTTTTTTCAAATCATACATTCTTGGTTCATGCTCCTCTAAAACACTAGGGAGAAATGTGTCCCTTGCTGCTCCACCAAAGTGGGAGCCTTGTGACTGCACCTCCCCACTCCTCTCTGTCCTCCTCCTCGCCATTATTTTTGCTGCTCCACCAAAGTGGGAGCCTTGTGACTGCACCTCCCCCCTCCTCTCTGTCCTCCTCCTCGCCATTATTTTGGTGGATGTCCTGGTGCCTGGGTTTGTGTGTGGTTCCCTCCATGGGAACAGCACAGGAGTTGCTGAACTCCTTGTCTCTCAGACACATAGCTTCTCCTTGGCTGGGCAGTGGCCTTGGCCAGTCCCATGCAGGATTGGGTGTGACAACTATGGGCCTTCACCAAGAATTCCCTTGGGTTCTAATGATAATGTCCTCTAATGATAATACTCAGTTATTTTCCAGAAATGCTGCCAGACACTCAGATTCCTCACTTACCTTCTACCCAGTGGTGGAAAGAATCGTGATCCAGGCAGATGTGGGTTCCTTCTCCACAGTTCACTGGCCGCGTCTTGGCTGAATGGTTGAACACTGTGGAGACCGAGGTCTCTCAAGGTCTCTCATCCGCACAGTGGCCTTACAGCAAGTAGCTCCTGGGCTGTGGGGTGAAGGGCAGCAGCCGGTCAGCATGAGCAGAATTCAATTTGTCTTCCCCAGGCTCTGACCACGTTTCCCCCTAGAGGAGGCCTGAGCCTTCCTGCCCAGAGTCGGGAACCTCGCTGGGATTGGGGGAAGAAGTTCTGGTTTGTTTCACTCCAGCATCCTTCTGGTCTGCAAGGAATTGGATTATAATTTTGAAATCATTTTTTGGCACTGAACAGGAATACAAACCAGGGTATTGTAAACATGCAGCATTCAGAAAACTGGGAGAAAATGGTTATTGTCATGTGTCATTTAGAAATATCGGATGCTGGGCCAGGCATGGTGACTCAGGCATGGTGACTCACGCCTGTAATCCCAGCACTTTGGGAGGCCAAAGCAGGTGGATCACTTGAGCCCAAGAGTTCGAGACCAGCCTGGCCAATCTGGCAAAACCCCAGCCCTACCCAAGAAAAAGTACAAAAATAATTAACTGGATGTGGTAGTGGGTGCCTGTATTCCTAGCTCTCAGGAGGCTGAGGTGAGAGGATTGATTGAGCCTGGGAGGTTGAGTCTGCAGTGAGCCATGATCATATCACTGCACTGCAGTCTGGGTGACAGACGAGACCCTGTCTTAGAAAAGAAAAAACATACCAGAAGCTGTTCCTTTGACGTCAAGAACATAGTAAAGATGCCTGATATCACTGTCACAAACAGTATTTAATATAGGTCCTTGATAATGCACAGGACTAGAAAAGAATAAGCATAGATATTGAAAAGGAAGAGACACCATTAACAATATTTGCAGGTATGTCGTGGCCTACGTAGAAAACCTCATTAACCAACATCATAAATCATAAGGACTAAAAGAAAATTGCAAATACAAAACATTTCTTACTGATCAGCACTGATTAGAAGATGCAATAGAATACGTAAGATTCCATTTACAATAGCAGCAAGATGTTTAAAACATGTGCTAGTAAACCTAACTAATGAGTGAGATCTTTGTGAAGATGATTGTAAACTCTCCTGCAAGGCGTTACCGTGCTCTTGGGAAAGGGAGGAGGAAGCTGCTCCCCTCCTGAGCAGGGAGCCTGAGACTGCACAGCCGTCCATTCTTCCCATTCGAATCCACAGGTTCCTCACAGCAGCGCGTCCAACCAGCATCTCCACACACACTGTCAGGGACATTTGCGCAAACAGGATTCTAGAATTACACCGTGAAGAGGGAGTGCTAAAAACAGTGCAAAAAGAAGGGAAGATAAAGAGAGAAGAGAGGAAGAGCGATGAGAGGTGGAGAGCAGTGATTCTCTCCCCGTTTTCAATAGTAATTTTAAAGATACTGAATGAAACATGTGGCCCGAAGAAGGTAGAGCAAGAGATCAAAGGGACTATAGTGGAAGGTTCAGAGACAGAGGCCGTTTGCAGTGAACTTAAGATGCAATAAGGGGAGCCGTGTTTCCACACTAATTGGTGGCAATGATGGGTGTTGAGATGCTGGCCTTGTTCTGGTGGCGAGAAAAAATAAAATCAAACCTCAACCTCACACCATTTTCCCAAAACAAAGCCGCAGACTTAAACGCGTAAATATGACAGCAGAATTATACAAAATGACGGACACGAAGGTATAATGAAAATATGGGGCTTGGGTTTCAAGTGGTTCAGCGCCTGTGATAATTCCCAGCACTTGTGGAGGCCGAGCAGTGTGATCACTTGAGGTAGGGAGTTCGGACCAGCCTGGCCAACACGAGTGAAACCTGCGTCGCTGCTGACTAAAAATACAAAAAAAGGTGAGTGTGGTGGCACATGCCTGTAATTCCAAGCTAGCGTGGGAGGCGTGAGGCAGGATAAGTTGCTCGAACCCAGGCTGGCAGAGTTGCAGTGAGCGAATCACACCCACTGGGCAGCCCAGCCGCGTGGGCAACAAGAGTGAAACTCTGGTCTAAAAATTATAAAGAAAAAGAAGGGTAATTGTAACCCCTGGGTGTCAAAAGGCCTTAAACAAGCAGAAAGACACATAGGGCGCTACAGCAACTCCAAAAATACGACGACTGTTGTGTCCTACATCCAACATTTACACAGTTCCATGTCAGTGGATAGATACGAGTGAAGGGATTAGCTACAGACTGGGAGAATACATTCACGACATAGAACAAAAGACAACACACAGATATCTGTAGAACGCCTGCCTAGATGTAATACAGGAAAAGATAAACAACCCAGCCAAAAATTCAGGCAAAGGTACATAAACAATTTCCGATGGGAAGAAGATGGACAGAAGGCAACGTAGAAAGAACGGCTCGAAGCTCTAGATAAAATGAGGCAAACAGGGTGGAGAGAGAGCAAGAGTGCAACGGTTCCACCGTTCTGGGATGGCAGGAAATGAGAAATGATCAGGTCAAGTTTAGCCAGGAGCAGGGTGTGGTGGCTCATGCCTTAATCCGGTATTGGGAGGCAAGCAGGGATCACGAGTGCAGGAGGTTCGGAGACCAAGCTGGCGAACAGTGGGTGTGAAACCCGCCGTGTTACTAAAAGGTAAGAAAGTTAGGCCGAGGGTGAGAGTGGTGCAGGCTGTGAGTCCAGTCTACTTGGGGGAGCTGGAGCAAGAGAATTGGGTGAACCCAGGAGTGGAGGTTGCAGGTGAGCCAAGATTGTGCCACTGTACTCAAGCTGGGCAATAGAGAGTCTGTGCTCAGAAAAAAAAAACAAAGAAAAAAAAAAAAATAGCCAAGATGTGTGGAAGAGGATTGTATATCTGTTTGTGAGAATGTAAGTGGTTGAACTGGGGAGAAGGAGAAACCATCGTGGACGTAGTCTAGTTGCACAAGAATGAGACCACGTGCCATGGTTCCCATTTCACTTCCTCAGCATCTACCTGAGCATGGGAAACGGAGGCAGGGTGCGTGGAATGTGGTGCTGCCACGTCCACAGTCAGTCCTGGAACTTGGGGAAAACGAACACTGTTAGTGTGCGTTCCAAGGGCGATTTGGTTTTAATAAAGCCTGCGGTATGCCCGCATATTGTGGAATGTTGCGTGTAGCAGGTGATGCAGGAATGGAGTAGAATAATATACGGATGTGGAAAGATTTGTAAGGCTTGCTGTTCTACAAAACAAGCAAGGAAGAAGACATGGCTCCGTGGTGATATGTGGTGTGGTGTTGGGTGTGCGGGGTGTATTTGTGTGTGTGGGTGTGGGGGTGTGTATGGTGTGTGTGGGTGGTGGCTGTGGTGTGTGTGGTTGTGTTCTTATGTGGTGTGTGGTGTGTGTATGTGTGTGCTGTGTGTGGTGGTGTGTATGTGTGGTGTGGGAGGTGTGTATGTGGTGTGGGGTGCGTGTGTATCCTGTGTGGTGTTGGTGTGTGTGTGGTGTGTGATGTGTGTGTGTGGGTGGGGTGTGTGTGTGTGTGTGTGTGTGGGTGTGTGTATGTGGTGTGTGGTTGGTGTGCTGGTGTGTGTGATGTGTGATGTGTGTGTGTGTGTGTATGTAAAGCCATGGTGAAGGGGCAATTATCTCCATCGCATATGATGTATGGATGTAAAAGCTTTAGAAACCCTTCTGGAAGAAGTAGGACCCCTCCAGGTCGCACAGTGGGGTTTCTTTGTCTGGAAGTGAGGGAGGAAGTGTGGTGAGCAGGGAGGAGAAAGGCGGGTGGAGTCAAGAATGACTTTTCAGCTTTAATCTTCAAATGCACAGCTTGTATTTGCGATGATCTTGAATGCCATGTATGGGGAAAACCCAGCAAAAACAGCGGTCTGTTGCTGTAGGGGATCGGTGTGTGGCTGGGAGACAAGAAGAGGGTTTATGTGAGAAGAGGGCTGGGGCAGGAGGAGATGGGTTTGAAGAATCAGGCAGGATTACCCATACCCCTTTTTAGCAGTTATTGAGGCATCACTTCACCTCAGTAAAATAACAAATCTTTACGAGTGCAGGGCGTATGGATGGGAGCTTCACATGAGGCACAGACACCACTAGCCCCAGGAAGCGCCTCACGCCCTTTCCAGTCCACACCCAGAGGTCACTGCTCCTGTGATCGGTTTCCAGACAGTCTTGCCTGTTTGGAAACCTAAGTGACAGGAACTGGATATAAATGGAATTCTGTGACATGTAGTATTTCATGTCTCCCGTTTTTTTTTCTCAACATAATTTCTTAAGATTTCTCCCTAAAGCTGTCGTTCTCAGGACTGATCGTAGAATAACATTGCATTGTATGAAGATTCTGCTATTTGCTCTACATTTGCCTGGGTTGTTTCTGGGGTTCACTATTTTGAACAAAGCTATTGTGTCATTCTTGTGCAATTGCTTTTTGCAGACATATTTATGTATTTTTCTTATGTTCCCAGAAATGGATTTTCTGGGTCATGGGGTAACTCTATGTATAATCTTCTTAGAAGCCATCCAAGAGGGTGTCTTAGGGGTCCAACACTGCACCCTCCTCCCTCAGAACCCAACAAAGAGGGTGTCTTGGAGATGCACCATTGCACAGTTCTCCACAGAACCCATCCAAGAGGGTGTCCTAGGGGCCCAGCATTGCACACTCCTCCCAGCTACACGCAGGAGTTGCAAGGGCCCCACTTGGTCTTCAACAGGAGATCGGTCAGCTGTTCCAATTCCAGCAATTCTTGTGGGCATGTACTGGAGTCTCACTATGGTTTAATTTTTACTTCCCTGATATCTGTTGATGCTGCACAACTGTCCCTGTGCTTATGGGATATGTGAGAATCCTCTTTTGTGAACTGGCTAATCTAAGTTTTTGACCAATTTTAGTCATCACCTTAAAGCATCTAATTAATAGGGTCTCAGGTCACACATTCATGATTCTAAAATCTGGACAAAGCAGAGTGTAGAGAACACTTTCTCTGCTCTGTGAGTTTATCTTTGCTTAAAGCTGTGTCTGTTTAAATCTGCGTAGCCCCTCCCCTCTCCCAGACCCGGTTTCCTCTTGAGTGAAATAGCGCAGGCCATGACTGAGTGCTGCTCTCCTGAAGCATCTGGGCAGGTGTGGCTCCCCTGGCTGGGCCTTGGAAGCCTCTGGAGGCTCTGGGTTGGTTCCTTTGCCTGTCAGTCAGTTTGCTGAAGGGCAGGATTGGAGGTGGGAGGGGCACTCGGCCTCCAGCTGCAGAGGGAAGCTGCCCCACCTCCCTGAGATGCCATGAGGCTGAATCAGGGGAGTCTGCAAGTCCTTCAAGGGGTGGCCACGGTGCGGAGAGTTGAATTCCAGGAAAAATCCCCTTTCCTTCCCTGGCTCAGCCAGAGAGCAGCCAGAGGGCAGGGGCCTGACATCTCCGGGTGTGTGCAGTGCTCAGCCTTTTGTGCAGTCAGGGATTCCGTGGCCCCCTCACCCTTCACAGGGGAGGAGCAGACATTTGACTGCAGATGTGAGTAAAGGGTTGCTGGGTTGGAGGTGATGGAGCTGCTGTCCCCACTGAGAGATGAGTCCCATCCATGGCCCTGTGGCCGGGTTCATTGTGGGGTGATCCCCCGCCCCCATGGTGCCTGTGCACTAAACACATAAACTTCTCTGCCCGGGATGCCACAAAGCCTGTACCCTCATTTTGGAACTCAGCGTCTTCTCATCCCTGTCCTGGGACTCAAATTCATTGCTCACGGAAGTTCAAGGCAGAGAGAGATATGGGTGAGGATAACGGCGGTTTAAGCTCCCACCTGTGAACACATTTGACATTGTAATGAGGCAGGTTCAGCAATACACTAGATGTGATTGATATCAACAGGAGAAACTCCCGTCTTCCAAGCCAGCTCTGCACTCTTATCCCAGGCACCACATCAGCAACAGGAAAACAAAGGGAAGCACAGGCAGCCCGGTGCCACATTCTGGGGGTGAATCCACTGCAGGAAATGCTGCCGCAATTGGCTGAGAAACCATACAGGTCTGTCTCTGGGGGTCGACCGGGGGCTCTGCA
>NW_016804501.1:343499-364553 GCF_001698545.2 Rhinopithecus bieti
CACCATTTATTAAATAGGGAATCCTTTCCCCATTTCTTGTTTTTCTCAGGTTTGTCAAAGATCAGATGGCTGCAGATGTGTGGTATTATTTCTGAGGGCTCTGTTCTGTTCCATTGGTCTATATCTCTGTTTTGGTACCAGTACCATGCTGTTTTGGTTACTGTAGCCTTGTAGTATAGTTTGAAGTCAGGTAGCGTGATGCCTCCAGCTTTGTTCTTTTGACTTAGGATTGTCTTGGCCATGTGGGCTCTTTTTTGGTTCCATATGAACTTTAAAGCAGTTTGGATAGGAAGAATCAATATCGTGAAAATGGCCATTTATCTTTCAATAAAGTCCTTTGCGTTTCCGTAAGTGTGCCTCAGCCCTCCCCACCCCCATTAGGACGATATGTGAGCTCCAGAATCTCACTGCTCCTCTGGTATTTGTTTATTTCTGGGACACTCTCATGCATGTGAAGTTTAAAATGTCCAAATGCATGCTTTCTTCCTGTTTTTGTTTTTTGTTTTTTGTTTTTATTGAGACAGAGTTTCACTCTTGTCACCCAGGCTGGAGTGCAGTGGTCATGACGATGATGATGATGACGATAGTAACGATGATGAGTGATGATTATAATCATCACAGGACACTCGGCTCACCGCAACTTCCACCTCCTGGGTTCAAGCGATTCTGCTGCCTCAGCCTCCCGAGTAGCTGGGATGACAAACATGTGTCACCATGCCTGGCTAATTTTGCTTTTTTTTTTTCAGTAGAGACAGAGTTTCTCCATGTTGGTCAGGCTGGTCTCGAACTCCCGACCTCAGGGCATCGCCTGCCTCAGCCTCCAAAGTGCTGGGATTACAGGCATGAGACACCGCACCTGGCCACTTTCTTCCTGTTAATGACTTTCACCAGTTAGGCCCCCAGCCACTGAAGGTGAGAGAGTAGAGGAGAAGTTTTCCTTCCCCTGCAGTTCTTTGAAATTAGTTTTCTCACCTAAACCTCCGCTCTGCTCTCCCAGCAACCAGTGAAGGTTTCTCCCTTAAATTTAGCTCAAGACTTTGTAAAAGCAGAAACCCAGGAGGAGAAGAAAGTCTCCTTTCTATCATCTTCCTAGCAGAGTTTCTGTTTTAATACATTTCCCCAGGAGATGGGTTTCAGCTGGAGGCCCTTTTAACCAAGTCGATCTTTGCCCAGAGGGTGGGGGGAGATCTGTCCCTGCCGGGTTCTTTGAGGCTCTTCCCAGTGTGAATTAAAGGGTTGGGGCTAGAGCTTGGAAAAATCTCCTGGAGAATCCACAGAGCTGGAGCTGCTGCCAAGGTCTGAGGTGTGGCCTCTGGAGGGGAGCCCTGCAGACCGCAGCTGCCCTGGGCTGGGCCTCCCGCTCGGGGCTGTCGTCTCTGCTGACCCACCCTGGTCAGACCCCGGTCTGGGTGGAGCAGCCACAAGACATATGTCGGTCTCAAAGGCTCCTCTCCTGCGCTCCTGGGGAACAAGGCGGTAGCGGACCCTGCTCTTTTCCTGCCTGGGCCACCTTCTTCACCAGGTGAATGCATCTCTTTAAAGCCTGTGATGGAGGATGGAGGCTGGGGAATGGGAATGGGAAGAGGACTCCAGGGAAGGAGAAGGAGGAGGAGAAGGCCCTGGCCTTTGGAGCCCAGTGAGGTCCCATCCCCTGTGAAGGCTGCACTCACCCTGAAGTGTGCCTGTGCCCGAGAGATTTGTTTCCACGTCGGGGTCTCACCTGGCCAACTTCAGGAGCCTCCAGGTGAGCCAGGAAAAGGAACCTGTCATGTAGGGGATTCCCCATCCCAGTTAAATACTTCCCTCCCCCATATCCCGAGCTGGCACTGGGGCCTCCTGTCTACGTGGTGGGTGTTCTCAAGAGGGGAACCTCCTCCACTTCCTGCCAATCATATACTTTTAAAAAACAAATCCACAAATTAAAACATTTTGACAAGCTGAGGAGCGGTGCGTGTAATGCCCGATGAATGAGAAAAGAAATGTGAAAAATTCATGCCTTATTTCACTCTGTGTCACAAAAATGAATGTGTTGCTCAGGCTCATAAATTTTAGAAAGGAGTTTTTGCTAAAAAACAAAAATTGCAACCTTCAGAAATGTTGTCTGCTCACAAGGCTCTGAAACAAAAGCACGCTCTCCTCCAAGCAGGAGAGAGCCCAGCTCTGCTCCCGGGATCACCCAGGGCCTTCACCCCAAGTAGCGGATCCTGTGGGACCCTTAGCACTGGGGCCCTGGGGCACTGGGTGCTGGGCCTGCGTGGATTTCCCAGACTTGCTAGAATTCCGTGCTTTGGAGCAAACTCCCTCATGCAGGGGAAGCCGGAGGAGAAGGCCCAGGGAGAATGGGGTGTAGAGAAACGACAGGTGCCCCGTCCTGGGGGAATCAGGAAGGGGTACTGCAGCCGCTGGTGTGACCTTCCCCCATGCACAGTCCAGGCCCCCCACGGCTTCTGCAGGGCCCACCTCAGCTCCGGGTCCGGGCTGAGCCAGCGCTCTCAGTTTCTTCAGCTGTGAAATGGGTTGCTCAACCCACTTGCAGGGTTGTTGAAGCTCAGGCCATATCCTCAGGGACAGTCAGTTCTGGAAGCCACAGTCTGTTGCCTGCAAATGTGCCCCTCAGATCGCCTTCCCGCCCACAGCCCCTCAGCCCACCCTGGTACCAAGTGGCCAAAGTCTAAGGCCATACCACCCTGAACACCTACAATCTGTCTGATTTCGGAAGCTAAGCAGGGTGGGACCTGGTTACAACTTCCATGGGAGACCAAATGGCGAAGGCGCTGGGCTTTCTTCCTCAAACCCCACGACCACAGCGCGATCCACAGGGACACTGTTGGAGGCCACGGGGCTCAAGGCCTGTCCCGGACCCAGCACTTTGGCGAAGGCAGTGGGGATCCCGGTTGGCCGCCCAGGGCCACAGTCCCTCCCAGAGCCGGACGCGGACGGGGAGGGAGCTCTCCCAGGAGCCTCACGCGGGACACTGCGCACAGCCCCTCCCCGCACACGCGGCTATTGATAAATGGAGACTTGACACATTCGTGGGTTCTGTTTTCCCGGGAGGGTCGCTGGGACCGGTGTGAATTCTCCCGTCTCACCCCACAAATCCTACTAACAGGCGTCCGCGAGCTTTCCCGTCTCGACTTCGGACAAGTCAATTGTGTTTTCTCTTTAAAATGACAAACAGCGCGAGCTTCTGGCGCCCGTGTCAGACTGGAGTAGAGACGCTGTCCCGCGGGGAGAGACGCTGACGGTTGCGAATTCTCTGGAACCCCCAGCGGCGCTGACAGCCCAGCGCGAGCCCGCCCTGCGCCTCCCTCCCCGGCTTCAGGTCCCGCCTCGGCCCTGCCCACCCGGGGCTGCGCTCCTCGCGAGTCTGCGGCCCCCACGCGGCCCTGGGACCCAGCGCGGGTCTTCTGCGGGCGCCTCCAGCCAGCGCCGGGTCCCCGCCCGGAGGACGCGAATTCGTGTCCTTAAGCAGGTGAAGCAGGTGCAGACAGAGATGCTTCCTGCCCTCCCCACCCGCTGCCCGCGCAGCAGCCACCGAGCCTGGACCTGCGGCTCCCGAATGCACGAAGTCCACGCTCCTGCCCGGGACCCTGAGTCAGGGCCTGTCCCACCCGCCGCCCCCTCTACGGCCCTGACCCCTCCTGGGCACACCGGGCCCTCCCCGGAGGCGCCTCAGGCTCTGCCCTGCGGTTCCCCATCCCGCGCTGCTTCCTGCCCTCCGTGGGGGCCGCTCCTCACCCCGCAGGCCCCGCTCAGAGGAGCCCCGCGGCTGCAGAGGCCCCCGCGGCTGGAGAGGCCCTCGCTGGTGCCCCCCAGATGCCCACGAGGTGCTGCCCGGTTCTTCCCTTCCCACCCTCCACGCCTCTGGCTTCATCTCATCCCTTCTTTAACGGATATACTTATTTCAGGAGAGCTCCAGGAGGGCAGGGATTTTCTTTCGCCTTTGGATCTGCAGAGCCCAGAACAGCACCTGGCACCTAGTAGGTGCCGCAAGAAACACCTGTTAAAGGAAGGAAGGAACGAACCAACGAGCATTGCAGAAGGATTAAATGAAAGATCAATTCATCCCATGTCATGGTAATAGGCACCCTGTTTCCTCCCAGCCCCGAGATTGGAGAGTTTGTTTTCATCCTCCTGTTGTCTGACACAGCACAGAGCAATCCTGAGACACAAAGCAGTGAGCCTTTCAAAATTTTTAATAAACATGGAGTCTTGCTATTCTGGCCAGGCTGGTCTTGAACTCCTAGCCTCAAGCGATCCTCCCTCCTTGGCCTCTCAAAATGTTGGGATTATAGGCATGAACCACTGTAACCAGCCTCAAGGCAGGCTTTCTAAGACACAAGATTCCATGTGTCAACTGTAACCATGGAAACCATTCCTTAGTTTATTGTCACCGCCATTCCTAACTCTGATGTGAAAATCCCTGCTTTCCTCAACATAACCCAGTTAGGGTCGCACTCATCACGGGGCCCCCATTGCCTCTGGCGCACCCCACGACTGACATCTGTGGGGCCCTTCCTGATGGGCTTCGAGTTTCAGCTTCTGCGCCAGGCCTGCCTTTCTGCAGGGGTCAGGGTGGGTGTCCTGTGCAGATTGGACTCTCTGACCCCCCGCTGCTGCAGAGGGGCTGTTCCTTCCGTTAAATCCCTTGTGCCCGAATCCACCCTGTGTGTTCCCTTTTCTCAGCAGGACGTTTTAAAAGCCCAGACCCCCTCCCTGCAGAGCAAATGTCCAGGCTTCAGTGGTCACTGTCACATCCCAAGATCCCCCTTCATCAGGGGCCACTCTTGAGACTGGGCTGAAGCCCCCTGTAGAGATGAGCTTGGTGGACTCAGGTTTAGGGAACTTTGAGGTTCACTACCCTTAGGAGGGGAGCCGTCTCCAGTTCTCCGCAGTCCCCACCACTCCCTATCGTCACCCCCGGGAACCTGCACTCCCACGTTCTGCCTGGGCCCTGGGGGCATTTGAGCCCTGGGCCCGTCCTGAGTTGGTTTTGAGGCTGGGCTGTGTGGAGCCATGGAAGGCCGTGGGCATGGGGCCAGCTCACTGCTGGGGGCCTGGTTTTCTCACTGTCCAGCTGTGTGACTCAGGACCCCCCCGTCTCTGTGTCTCAGTGATGGCAACGCTGGCCGTGTGGGTCCTGGTGGGCCTTGAGTTAGTTCCTCTGCTCAGACCTGAGCGCTTAGACCTTGCCCCAGCTCTGCCCTGTGACCTTGGCAGGTCACCCGGGGCCAGCTTTCCCATTGGAGTGTGGGGACTGGAACCAGCCACTCCCAGGTCCCTCCTCTGAGGTCTCTCTTGGCACTGGTCCTGGGGATAGGGCTGCAAGGGACTCTGGCCTCTCTCTCCCCTCTCGGTCCCACTTGCCATTGTCCTGCCCCCTGAGATGAGGGCATGGACGGCCGGGTACAAGACGGGGCAGGCAACCTTGCAGTGGTGGTAACCCTGTGCATTAAAGCTGGGCCTGGCACGTGGACCTCCTGTGACCTTCCCCACAGGCCCGTGAAGCCGAGCTCAGCACTGCCCAAGACCACACTGTCCACGTGCAGTGGAGCTGGGGTCCAGGCTGCCCACCAGGGCAGTGACTGCAATGGTGGCAGCAGGGGACAGTCAGTTGTAAGCTCAAGCCAGGCGCTGCACTGACATTGAGGGAAGGCTCCATGCTTCCCCTTCCCACAGCTGCAGCGAGGCCTAGGAGAGCGGGGTTGAGTCCTGGGGTGCCCCTGGGCTGACAGGCCCTGCCTAACCTGCTCCCCCAGTTCCCCAGTCCTGCTCCAGCTACCTCCCCTCCTCTCACTGCCCCCTGGCCCACTCCACTGCAGTCTCAGTGCCTTCCCAGCCTGGGCATCATCTAGTGGGTGGAAAGTGAGGGCCCCAGACTCTGTGTCATCCTGGGAGGACCCCACCCCTCCCATGGCTTTGAGCCCATGAGATGGCCTTGGACAAAGTGCAATGGGCCCTTCCTCAGACACAGTGTGGCCATCTGCTAGAAACTGCCCAGTGTGACTCTGATGACTGTGATGTGAATCCTACAGTGGGAGTACAGCAGTGCACAACCTGGGCTCCTGCACCTGGCAGCCCTGGCTCCTCCTCCTCTGCCTCTTCCTGCTCCTTCATTCTTCCTCAGAGCTCTAATTGTCACTGAGATTTTATGTTTCATTTAACAAATGTCTGTCTCCCTGCTTGAACAGAACCTCCATGAAGGGGGAAGGGAAGAGTGTCTGTTGTATAAAAAGTTGTATTTCAGTGCATAAAACAGTGCCTGCCTCAAAGGGAGGGCTCAATAAATATCTGTTGAATGAATAATTGCCTGGGTCAGCAAATGAATGACTGAATGAATGATTTCCCCTTCCCCTTGGCACTATCTGGAGTCCCCAGGACAGGCGTGGGCAGCAGTCCCTGGTCTGTGGCCTGTCCCACTAGACTCGGGGTCTGATGCTTGGTCTGGGTGGAGATCACCCACCAGGCTCCCAGATTGATCCTCTGCTCACAGGAAGCTGCGTCCAGCCCAGCTGCCAGGAGCTCACTGCAGGGTGGAGAGAAGAGCAGGGACGATCTGTGAGTGCCTGAACAGTACACAGGAGCCGAGAAGCTGCTGCTTAAAATGCAGGTGTTGAGGCCAGGCACGGTGGCTCACGCCTGTAATCCCAGCACTTTGGGAGGCCGAGATGGGCGGATCACGAGGTCAGGAGATCGAGACCATCCTGGCCAATATGGTGAAACCCCCATCTCTACTAAAAATAGAAAAACAAATTAGCCGGGCGTAGTGGCGGGCACCTATAGTCCCAGCTACTCGGGAGGCTGAGGCAGGAGAATGGTGTGAACCCAGGAGGTGGAGATTGCAGTGAGCCGAGATCGCGCCACTGCACTCCAGCCTGGGCAACTGAGTGAGACTCCGTCTCAAAAAAANATCTCTTCCCACCTGCCCTGGGTGTATCTGGAAAGCTCCTGGGAACAGGGTGGGTCCTTGTTTTAAAGGTTATAAGTCGAGAGCACTCACATAACTGCCCGGGGGCGGCTCTGACGGGCCTCAGTCTGCTTGTGATGTCACACAGGAAGCCCCTGGGGACTCGGCCGCTCAAGCCCTCCTGGGTCAGACCAGATCACTGGGCGCCGCAGGCTCCTTTGTGAGTCCAGCATCGTTTCCTGCGCAGTGACCCAGGCCGGGTCTCCGTGGGCTCTGACTAGGGAACAGTGGGACTCGGGATTGGGGGGCTTCATTTCCTGCGCAGTGACCCAGGCTGGTCCCCGTGCGCTCTGACTAGGGGACAGTGGGACTCGGGGTTGGGGGACCTGCGTGAGTCATGGCTTCACTGTCCACTGTGACTGGGACCCCCAGGGGGATTTCTGGGGCACGTATTCACCTACTGCACTGGGGTTTCTCTTTCAGAAACACAACACCCTGGAAGGCAAGAAATGGGGAGCTGCATCCACATCCATAGGGTCCCGCCAGCCCGGAACATCCCCGCCGGCCTGGAATTCCACCCGACGCGCCCCGCTGGTTCTGGGCCTGTCCCTATGACCAGGAGATGGAGTCCGGGGACTCCCCAGGCCTGGGTCACGTGACTGCCCTAGGAACCTGGTATCAGGGAGCAGTGCTGTATGCACCCCCAGGTCCACTGAGAGTAAGGAGGGGGCTTCCCCACAGGTAGGTGTGGATGGAGGGTGGTCCGAAGATCAGGAGACGGAGCCCCACCCCTCTTCTCAAGTGAGCAAAAAAAGCTCTGAACAGTCAACTGAACTACTTAGGGCGGTTGGTGGGAATCTAACCAGGTCTGCCTGACTGTGTGTCTGCCTGTGTGTCTCTGCTGTCTCTCTATCTATCTGTCTGTCTGCCTGTCCATGTGTGTCTGTCTGTCATCTGTCCACCCACCTCCCTGTCCGTGTGTCTGTCCATCCATCCGTCTGTGCGTCTGCCTGCCCATCTATCCGTCTGTTGTCCATCTCTCCATCTGTCTGTCTGCCTGTCTGTCTGCATAGCCCCTGACCTCACACTCAGGCTGCATTTGCAGCAGCCGTTTCCCATCTGAGCATCTGTGTCCTCCTTGCTGAGTTGGAGGTAGGAAGTCACATTGACATTCTGTGTGTGTGTGAAGGTAAATAAAATTACAGACACAGGAGGAGCAGACCGTCTGCTTCTTAGAGATAATGAAATGACTTCTGGCCATGAGCAAAGTGGACACACTGTCTCCGGGGTCAGCAACCCCCTGCTGGGCCCTGGTCCCTTCTGTGTCCTGGGGTGTGAGACTCCCGGGAGGCCATGGTCGGTAGAAAAGGGTCCTGTGAGTGAGCCGGGGCAGACAGGAAGCCAGAGCTACCCAGGGAGTCCCAGCGGGGGCACTTAATCATGGAACTCGTCACAGAGGGGCTGGAGGAGCTGCAGAAGAAACGGGGTGGGGCAGTGACCCCGAGTTAGGCATCAGCAGGAAGCCACTGCCATCCAGGGCTGCAGGGACTGGGGAGGAATGAGCACAGCCAGGGGCTGGGCGGCCAAGTCCAGGGCACCAGGCACAAACGTCCCTGTCCTCTCCCTGTGGAGCCATACCGGGTGTGCTTAGTTCCTCCAGCAACGTGATGTGACGGCACAGTGAGATGTCGCCCACCAGGGAAGCCCACGGAGACTCAGCGCCCAGCAACTATAGGGCTGGTCACAGGGGCACATCTGCTTGGCGCACACAGACATTCCAGATCCCCAGAAGGCAACGGGCTCAGGATAGACCACGTGGTTTCCACAGGAATTTAGACACAGGAGCTCCTCGCTATTGAGGGAGGCTGTGCGTCTGTGCAGGGAACTGCTGCAGTCAGATTCCCAGATACCAGCCAAGGACACCCTCACCAGCAGGCCTTTCCCTCCTGGTCTGGGAATATGTTGAAAGCCCTTAAACAAAGAATGTAAGAAACCTAGGACCAAAGCACCCAAGATTCAGTATCTTTTTTTTTTTTTAACCCCCTTTATAGAGTCTCACTCTGTCGCCAAGGCTGGAGTGCAGTGGTGCGATCTCAGCTCACTGCAACCTCTGCCTCCCAGGTTCAAGCGATTCTCCTGCCTCAGCCTTCTGAGTAGCTGGGACTATAGGCAAGTGCCATCATACCCGGCTAAGTTTTGTATATCTAGTAGAGATGAGGTTTTACCATGTCGGTCATGCTGGTCTCGAACTCCTGATCTTGTGATCCCCCCACCTTGCCTCCCAAAGTGCTGGCATTACAAGCATGAGCCACCACACCCGGTCAGTGTCTTGTTATTCCACATGTCCTGTAGCACAAACGCTGGAATCTTGCTCTGAAGAAACAGTGTCCTACGAAAAATAAGGCAGAGGCTGAAGAATATGCTGCACGCTGGCCACGAGAATGAAAGAGACCAAAGAAAAACATCAGGAACAGACTGCCAGGAAATGCAGACCCTCCAGTGATGAGCTTCTACTTCTAAGTCTGCATCCAGACAAAAATAAAAGTTTTTGAGTAACAAATAAGATCAGACCCTTCCAAAAGAAAATACCTATAGAAGATGCACAAAAGAAAATAAGAAAGAAATCAAACCAGCTCAGTACAAAAAAGAAAGAAAGAAAGAAAGAAAGACAGAAAGAAAGAAAGAAAGAAAGAAAGAAAGAAAGAAAGAAAGAAAGAAAGAAAAAGAAAGAAAGAAAGAAAGAAAGAGAAAAAGAAAGAAAGAAAGAAAGGAAGGCAGCAAGAGAGGAAAAGAGGAACAAATAATTATAAGACAAACAGAAAACAACAAAATAGCAACAGTAAGTCCTTCCCCGTCAGTCACTAATTTAAACGTAAATGGGTCAAACTCCCCAATCAAAAGACATGGAGTGACTGAATGGGTAATAAGATGCAGCTACATCCTGTCTACAAGACACTTTATTTTTTTTATTTGTACAAATTCGTGGGGCACATGCGAAATTTTGTTACACGTATATAATGCATAGTGGTCAAGTCAGGGTATAGGGTGTCCATCACCTAAGTGCAATATACTTTTGTTAACTATATTCACCCTACTCTGCTATCAAACCTTGAATTTATTTTTTCTATCTTATTGTTTTTTGTACCGTTCAACAAACTTTTCTTCATCCTCCCCCATCCCCATTCACCCTTCCCAGTCTCTGTTGTCTGTCTTTCCACTCTCTACCTCCATACCACTTTAGATATAAGGACATACACAGGCTCAAAGTGAGAGGATGAACAAAGGTACTCCATGCAAATGGTAAACAAAAGAGAGCAGAGGTGGCCACACTCACGTGAGACAAAATAGACATCAAGTCAAAAACTGTCACAAGAGACAAAAAGGACTTTATACAATGATGAAAAGGTAAATTTACTGGGAAGATATAGCAATTATAAATATATACATATGGACCTATTAACAAAGCACACTAATATGTAAAACAAACTGATGGAACTGAAGGGAGAAATACACAGAAATGCAGCAGGAGGTCTCAATACCCCATTTCCAATAATGGATAGATCAGCCAGACAGAAGAACAAGGAGAGGGAAGACTTGAGCAACAGCATAGATCAACTGGGCCTGACAGACACACATAGCAACAGCAGAACACACATTCTTCCTAAGCACACATGGAACATTCTCCAGGAAAGATCGTATGTTAGACCACAAAATAAATCATAATAAATTTAAGAAGACTGAAATGCTGAGTATCTTTTCTAAACATGGGATGAAACTAGAAGCCAACAGCAAAAGGAAAATTGGAAAATCCTACAAATACGTGGAAATTAAACAACACATTCTTGAATAATCAATGGATAAAAGAAGAAACACAAGGGAACTAGAAAATATCTCGAGGCAAACGAAAATAAAAACACAACATACCAAAGTTATACATTAGGTACAAACATATGGTACTAAGCAAAAGCAGTACTAAGAGGGATGCTTACCATGGTAAATGCCAACTTTAAAAAGAGAAAAAAAACCCTCAAATCAACAACCTAACTTCACACCTCACAGAACTAGACAAAGAACAAATTGAATCCAAAATTAACTTAAAAAGATGTAATAAAGATGAGTGTCAAAATAAAATAGAAAATAGAAAAACGATAGAAAAAAATCAATAAAACTAAGAGCTATTTTTTAAAAAAAAAAATCAATTAAATCAACAACCCTTTATTAGACTAAAAAAAGAGAAAAGATTCAAATAACAAAAGTCAGGAATAAAACATTACAGCTGATGCCACGGGGAAATAAAAGATCATAAGAAACTAGCAAGAACAATTATATGCCAACAAATTGGATAAAGTGGAAAAAAACAGATACATTTCCAGAAACATCCAACCTACCAAGATAGAACTATGAAAAAATAAAAAATCTGAACAAACCTATAACTATTAAGGAAATTGAATCAATAATCAAAAACCTCCCAAAGAAGAAAAGCCCAGTACCATATGGCTTCATGGAGAATTCTACCAAACATTTAAAGAAGAACCAACACCAATCCTTCCCAAACTCTTCCAAAAATTGAAGAAGAGGGCCATATGAGGCCAGTATTATCCTGATACCAAAGTCAAAGATACTACACAAAGAGAAAATTACACCAAATTTCTGATGAACATTCATGCAAAAATCCTAAACAAAATGCTAACAAACAAAATTTAATAACAGATTAAAAGTATTTCACATCATGACCAAGTGGGATGGATTCCTGGAATGCAAGGATGGTTCAACATATGAAATTAATGTGATACACCACATAAACAGAATGAAAGACAAAAACCACATGATCATCTCAACTGATGGAGAAAAAACATTCAACAAAATTTAATAGTCTTTCCTTATTTAAAAAACCCAGAAAAGTATAAATAGAAGGAAATTATAAATAGGATGAAATTTCCTTCTATTTATGTTTATAAATGGAACATAATAAAGTCCATTTATAAAAACCTCCCACATAACACTCAGTGCTGAAAAATGGAAAGATTTTCCTCTAACATCAAAAGCAAGGCAAGGATGCCCACTCTCACCACTTCTATTCAACATAATATTGGAAGTTTTAACCAGAGCAATTAGGCAAGAAAAAAATACAAGGCAACCACATCAGAAAGGAAGTAGTAAAATTATGTCTATTTGTAGAAGACATATTATATTTAAAAAAACTTTAAAACTCCCACAAAAACCTGTTAGAACTAATAAACTGACTGGGCACAGTGGCTCACACCTGTAATCCCAGCACTTTGTGAGGCTGAGGCAGACAGATCCCCTGAGGTCAGGAGTTTGAGACCAGCCTGGCCAACATGATGAAACCCCATCTCTACTAAAAAAACAAAATACAAAAATTAGCTGGGCATAGTGGTGGTTGCCTGTAATCCCAGCCACTTGGGAGGCTGAGGCAGAAGAATTGCTTGAACCTGGGAGGCAGAGGTTGCAGTGAGCTGAGATCACGAGGCTACTGCACTCCAACCTGGATGACAGAGTGAGACTCCATCTCAAAAAAAAAAAAAAAAAAAAAAAAAAAAAAAAAAAAAAAGAAAAAAAAGAAAAGAAATAATAATGAAGAAATAATAAACTGATTCAACAATGTTGTGAGATACAAAATCAACATGAAAAACTCAGTGTCATCTCAATAACTAACAATGAACAATCCCCATTACAACACTGTCAAAAGAAAAAAAAATTTAGGAACAAACTTAACCAAGAGGCGAAATACTTGTACACTGAAAACTATAAAATGTTGTTGAAAGGAGTTAAAGAAGACACGCATCAATAGAAAGATATGCTGTATTCATCGATTGGAAGACTTCGTAGCATTAAAATATTCATACTACTCAACAGATCTACATTGATCTACAGAGTCAATGCAATCCCTATCAACGTCCCAATGAGACTTCTTGCAGAAATAGAAAAATTAGAAAGCATCCTAAAATTCATATGGAATCTTGAAGAATCCTGAATAGCTAAAACAATCTGGTAAAAGAAAACTAAAGATGTGTTACGAAGCTACAGTAATCAAAACAGTATGATATAGGCATAAAGACAGACATACTGATCAATGGAACAGAATAGAGAACCCAGAAATAAGCCCTCACAGGTGTGATCAAATGAACAGTGTGGTGTTCTTCAAAAAATCCCTATGATCCAGCAATCCCACTTCTGGTTATTTATCCAAAAGAACTGATCACAGGATCTCAGAGAGATATCTACATACCCTTGTTCACTGCAACCTTGCTCACCATAACCAAGAGGTGGAAGCAGCCTAAATGTCCTTTGAAGAGTGAGTAGACAGAGAGAGTGTGGGATTATACACAGTAGAATCCTCTTCAGTCTTCAGAAGGAAGAAAATCCTGCCATGCATTACAACATGGATGAATCCTGAGGATATTATGCTAAGTCAATAAGCCAGTCACAAAAAGACGAACACAACATGATTCCACTCGTGTGAGATTCCTAAAGCAGTCAAACTCTTAAAGACAGAAAGAATGGCTGTTGCCAGGGAGGGGGAAGAGGAGTTGCTCAATGGCTAGAGAGATTCCATTTTCACAAGATGAAAAAGTTCTAGAGATCTCGTGTGCTAGCATGTGCATTTGGTTAACACTGCTATATATACACTTAGAAAAAGAAGGTGAAGATGAGAAATTTTATGTTATGTGTCTTTTATTACAATTAAAAAAAAACAAACAAAAAAAAAAACAAGCAACCTCCAAGAAGAAAGTCAGGCAGGAAAGGGGGAGCTGAATCCCATGGCCTGGGAAGATTTCCTGGCCTTGGCCTTCCCTGTAGCGGGGGCTACAGGCACACGTCACCACATCCAGCTAATTTTTAAAATATTTTTTGTAGAGACAAATGAGATTTTTCAGGGTGACTCACACTCCTGACATCATGCAATTCTCCCACTATAGCCTCCTGAAGTGCTGGGAATACTGGTGTGAGCCACTGCACCTGGTCTGAAAATGATTTTCTGATTAAGTGAGGAAGCTGCTCACTTCATTGATGACAAGTGGGGCTCCAGCGTCAACTTCCATCTGACCTGAGCTGATGCATGTGACGTCATCTCACTTAGGTCAGTGTAATGAAATTACAGCCCACACGCATGTCAGAACTGCACCCATTTGCCAGTTCTGCGAGTCTCTTGCTGAATCTGACAGTGAAAACATTTACTCATTGTCTATCTTGGCCAAATCTTGCTTGATTTGCAGCCACAGTGTGTCAGCCTGGGTTCCATCAGGAGAGAGAAACCTCACAGTGATTTGAACCAGGCAGGTATTATTTAATGGTTTGTTCAATTTAACAGAGGACTGCAGAAAGGAGGAGTTGAGGATTAAGGAGTACAGAGAACTCCAAAGAACATGAGAGAAGCTCACACAGGCGCCGGCACTGAAGAAGCCACGAGCCCAGCACCACCCTGCAAGGGAGCCCAGCCCGGACCTTCCAGTCCAGCCACTGGAGCTGGTTTAGGGACCGGAGAGCAGCACCTTTCCTCCTGCCAGGACTCCTCGGCGCCCTCTGCTGACTGTGCTCAACACTGCACCAGCTGACACAGGAGAGATGCTGCGGGGCCCAGACGCATTTCCACCCAGCAGACAACGCAGGACAACTTTGGAACCCAGAGGCAATAAATCAATAGCCAGCACCCAGAAGTCAACTAGGAATAGAATAGTTCAGTAAGAATCAGTGAGAACATCCTGCAACAACCACTTGCAATTTGGAATTCACAATAAGGGCGTGGTGTATTTCACTATTCAAAATCTGGGTGCTGCAGAGCCTTTGTGTCAGTAAAAATGAAAATCTGTGCACACGTGTGTGAGCATCCACACATGCCAAGAGATCCCGTTGTTCAGCCTCTGCCAGCACACCACTGGTCATGGGGGGAGGTATCCGCACATTTCTGCCATCTTCCTTCTCCCCTCTCCTCCAGCCCCTTCTTTTCTCCCTATGATTTATTTGCAGAAGGACAGGGCTGTGCCATTTGTCCTGTAAGTCCCCTGTCCAGATGGTGCTGATCACATCCCCAGGCATCCTTGGTGATGCTCCTCCCTTCCCTGCATTTTATGTAAGTTCCGGGGTTAGAACCAGCAGCTTGATTTGATGGCATTTCCCTGTAGTTTGCTAGGAAGGAAGGTGAGTCATTCCTCAGGGACACACAGCATCCGGAACCCTCACTCCCAGGGTCGATGAAGCAGTCTGGTTCTGTGTGAAGAGCCCGTTGTTGGTCCTCGTCCCCGGGCCTGGGCACGTCCCACAGAGGAGAGAGGACGGGGCCTCCCCTGGGCTCAGACGTCAGAGGAGAGAGGACGGGGCCTCCCCTGGGCTCAGACGTCCAGGACGGGCTCCCACCCCCAGCTGCCTCTGATCCCTTCCAGAGGGAGAGGTGAGTAGATGCGGAATAACAGGGCCTGGGCTCTGTTTCCCCTTTGAGTTCCTGACGAAGGGTCCCTGCATCCCCTAAGCTCTAACTTACCTGGTGCCTCCTAACTTTCCCTCAGGGTGGCCCAAGTAAGTCAGAGGCCCAAGCACATTCTGTTTCCAGTGCTGAATGGAGGGTCCTGTGAGGTGCTGATCAGTCCCTCAGCAAGGCAGGTGTGGGCTGGCTTTGCAGGGCGAGAGCTTTTCCCTCACAGTCCACGGAGGCTGAGTCCACAGTGGCCATCCAGCCCCTTCCCCCTGCAGGGAGCCGGGGCCCTAGGCTGATTCCTGCTGACCCCTGACTTGGAGACTCCCAGCCTGTGGTCTCCATCTGATCCTTCTGGGGGAGACCCTGGAGCTCTGGTTTCCAGCTCCAGCACCTCGTCCTCACCCCACATGCATCGTTTCCCACAGCCATCCCACAGGGGATTTCGATGCCTCTCCTCTCTAATGCCACCGGCCTCAGTGACCAATTGTCCAACCCCATGGGTGCAGGGGACACTGGATCCCAGGGTGTCAGGGGAGCTTCTCATCATCCCCCACTGCCTTCCTTTCCCGCAGCAGATTCGGGCTCTGCATGGCCCTGCAGAGGGGTTGAGTGTAGTCATGGATTTGGGAACCCTGAAGGGGGAATGTCATTGTCCTAAGGCTGGGAGACAGGCTGGGTATGCAGGTGTGCATGTGGCATGTGTGTGTACAGGTGTGCATGTGGCATGTGTGTGTAGAGGTGTTCACATAGATGTGATGTGAGCATATGTATGCAGGTGTGTGTGCAGGTGTGTGTGCGGGTGCATACATGCATGTGTGTGGAGTAGTGTGGATGTTAGTGTGCATGTGTATCTGTGTATCCATGTGGGTGTGTGGATGTGTGCATCTAGTACACATGAATGTGCAGACGTGTTTTCATGTGCATGCGTGTGTATGTGTGTGCATGGATTGATTTTGGTTGTGTGGATCTGAGAGGGTGTATATGTGTGTACATGGGTTATGTGCAGGTGTGTATTTGAGCATGTGTGTACACACAGGTATATGGGATGTATGGATGTGAGTGTACATGTGTGCATATGTGTGTACATGTATGTGTTATGAGTATTTGAGCATGCATGTGCACACAGGTACCTGGGATGTAGAGATATGAGTGTGTATATGTGTACACATGTGCTATGTGCAGGTGTATACTTAAGCATGCAAGTGCACACGTACATGGGGTGTGTGAATATGAGTGTATGCATATGAGCAAACGTGTTCTGTGCAGGTGTGTACTTGAGCATGCGTGCATAAGTGTGCACATGTGTTTGTTGTGTGTGAGTATGAATGCACATGTGTGTTTATGTGTGTGCATGGCATGTGTGTGCTGTGCATCCATGTGGGTGTGTAGCTGTGTGCAGGTGTGTGCAGATGTGTGTTTTAGTGTGTGCGTGTGTGCACATGTGCATTTTGTTTAAACTCAGGGGGAACCTGTGGTGAGAGGCGTCCCCACACAGGCTGCTCCCTGCTGAGCTTACTCCAGACGCCCTAGGCCTCTCGCTGGGGGAGGGGGCTCAGGGCCTCAGGGGCAAAGGCCCAGGTCACATCAGGGTCACAGCACCAATGCCCAGGGCTGGGTGGACGTGGCTGCCAGTCCAGCTGAGCTGGTGGGAGCTGGGTCACTGGGGAGCGGCCCCCAGCATTGACTCTGACAGCCAACTGTGGCTGGGTGCGCCTGGGGCTGCCCGGACTTCTGGTTCTCCAGGAGGAGGTGGAAATCCAGGTTTTACCTGGAACATCCCAACTTTGATCTACTGGCAACAGACTCAGAATTTCACAGGACGACATATGGACCACATGGAATGTCCCAGGCTGGGTGGAGCCCCCGCCCCACTGGCTTTCTCAGGACTAATGGTGGCAGCAGCTCACAGCCCTGAGGCAGGAGCCATCCATGCTCAGAGTTTTAAGCACTTTTTCTCATTTTGTGCTCCCTGGGAAGTGCAATTTAGAGGTGTTGGAACCCAACAGAAGGACTGACTTGGGGGATTGGCCCAAGGTCACCTGGGCTCAGGGGCGGGGCCGGGATGGACTCTCCTGGACTCTGTGCTGCAGCTCCCCCAGCCCCTGCACTTCACTGGCTCCCTGCCTATTGATTCATAATGCTAATAATTATTAGCGTAGTCATCATCGTTATCAGACGCCAGTCCAGCGCTGCTTCTGGCTGGAAGGTCTGAGGCTGTGCAGGGAGGAGGGAGAGGCCTCTGTCTTCCTCCCTTCCCCACCCGCCTCCCCTGGAGAGCAGGGAATGGAACAAAGTGTCCCTGGAACTGACTTGCACCNACACTGCCCTGGGGCCGGGAATGGGTGAGCACAGCCAGGGGCTGGGCGGCCAAGTCCAGGGCACCAGGCACAAACGTCCCTGTCCTCTCCCTGTGGAGCCATACCGGGTGTGCTTAGTTCCTCCAGCAACGTGACATGATGGCACAGTGAGACGTCGCCCACCAGGGAAGCCCACGGAGACTCAGCGCCCAGAGACTATGGGACTGGTCACGGGGGCACGTCTGCTTGGCACGCACAGACATTCCAGATCCCCAGAAGGCAACGGGCTCAGGATAGACCACATGGTTTCCACAGGAGTTTAGACACAGGAGCTCCTCACTATTGAGGGAGGCTGTGTGTTGGCGCAGGGAACTGCTGCAGTCAGATTCCCAGACATCAGCCAAGGGCACCCTCACCAGCAGGCCTGTCCCAGGACCACAGGCTCAGGCCTGCCAGGTCGCTCTTTCTGGGCACTTTCTCAGGAGGTTGCTCCAGGGCAGGATGGAAGCACAGAGCATCCGGGGCTGTCACATGATCCTGGCTGAGCGTTTAGACCTCCAGAAAGGAGAGCACAAAGGTGGAACAGGAAACCCGGAACTCCCTCCCAACAGACACACTGACTCCCAACAGCAAGGCCCAGAAGCGTTTCTGAGGCAGCTACAAAGCCCTGTGAATTGATACCAAGTGTAAGAAGGTGTCATCTGTGACACCAATGACATAAAGCTGAGGGTTGTAGAAAGGAGTAGAGGTGTTGCATGCAGTTAGAGTTGTTACCAGCTTAAGATAGATTGTTACGAGATGTTTATGCAGTCCCGATAGTAACCACAAAGAAAATACCAACAGAAGAGCTGCTTCAAGATGAAGCTGAACATATCTCCAGCCGCTGGATGCCAGAAGCTTATTGACGTGGTCGATGAACACAAACTTTGTATGAGATGCCTGCGCCACAGAAGTTGCTGCTGATGCTCTCGTGAAGCATGGAAGAGCTCTGAGGTCCGGATCAGTGGTGGAAATGACAAACAAGGCTTCCCATGAAGCAGGTGACTCTACCCATGGCCGTGTCCACCTGCTACTGAGTAAGCAGCATTCCTGCCATAGACCAAGGAGAACGGGAGACAGACAATGAAAATTTGTTCACCGTTGCATTGTGGATGCCAATCTCAGCATTCTCAACTTGGTTATTGTTAAAAAAAAAAAAAAAAAAGGAGAGAAGGACATTCCTGGACTGACTGATACTGTGGTGCCTCACTGCCTGGGGCCCAAAAGAGCTAGCAGAATCCACAGATTTTTCAATATCTCTAAAGAAGACGATGTCCAGGAAGATGTTGAAAGCCCTTAAATGAAGAATGTAAGAAACCTAGGACCAAAGCACCCGAGATTCAGTGTCTTGTAACTCCATGTGGGGGAGGGGAGGGGAGGGGAGGGGGGATTGCATCAGAAATGGCGAGAATGGCAATGGCGAGAATGGCAGTGGAAATCCTGCCCCGACTCTGCCTGGACCCACGGGTGCTGGGCGTGACGTGGAAAGTGGGGGCGGGAGGGTGAGCGTCCCAAACGCCTTGTCCCTTCCCTGCTCTGCACAGAGGACACGCGTCACACATGGGGATACAATGCCACACATGCCCCATCTGTGATCACTGTCACCTCCCAGGCATGGCCTCCCTGAGGACAACAGAGTGGCCTGGGAGGAACATGCAGTCACGTCTGCACAGCCCGTGTGGCTGGTGGCCGGCACGTGGGGTGGGTCAGGTGAGAGTCACCCTGGGACCCAAACCCCCACAGGCCCCCCGGACCCAATCCCCAATCACATAGAACAAGCCAGTAAGCATGTGTCCCGGATGAGCCAACCGTGCTCTCCCCATTGGGAATGTGGCTGCCCCGCAGGGGTGGGTCCCAGGGGCTGACTTGAGTTGACCAGATGGACTCTGGAGCAGGGCAGCAGCTCCGCGCTGGATGGAGTTCAGGGTTTGGTTGGAAGAAGCTGGAGCCAAGAGATGACACTGGGAAGGGGACTCCCGGGAGGGGCCGATGAGAGGGAGAGAAGCGGGAGGACACGTATTGCTGGGGTCCAGGAGCAGGGTCCTCACGGGATGTAGGTGGCCAGCTGGGTCAGGAGCAGGAGGTGGGGCGGCAGCTGAGGGGCGTCTGCTGTGGATGACGGGGGCCAAGGGAAGAAGAAGGGAAACGTGGAGGGAAGCAGAGGTCAGTGTTGAACCCTGAGCAGGGGGTGGAGGCCAGGGAGGGGCAGGAGAGGTGGGTCTCATGGGAGGAAAAGGAAAGGGGAGGGGAGGTGCGGGGTCTGGACTGTGGGACGTGGGCTGAGGGGCGGGAGCGTAGGGAGGGGACGCAGGGGTGCCTGACCTGGAGCTCCGTCCCTCCAGCTGGCCGGGCAACGGGGCTCCAGAACCCACCTCCTGCGTGTGTCTCAGGGCGGCTTTGCAGCAGCGGGAGAGATTTAGGATCGGGAAAAAGGGAAGATTCACAGCGGAGCTTCAAAGCAATCAACAGAAACGTCCTGGGTGGGGTGAACAGCAGCTCCCAACCCCGCGTGGCTGTATCACAGTAGCACTGCCCATCATGACCGAGAGCTGTGATGTGTCCACGCCGTCTTCACAGGACTGCGTCGTCCCCCTCACGAGGCAATCATGTCAATACGACAGTCATCTGCATTTTACAGGTGGGTAAACTGAGGCCAGAGCCGCACGGCTGTGGGGTGGCCTCCAGGCGCAGGCCCGCCTGACCTGGAGCTGAGCTCTTGCCTCTGAGGCTCACCTGGGCTCAGTCCCCGAGACACGGGTCGCGCGGCACCTGCCAGGGCTTCGGGGTTGAGACGGCTGCAGTGGACACCAGGTCGGGGAGTCCTGCCCGCCTGTCCCAGGAAGCGCCGGCCCCTTTCCCGAATCCCAGCCTGCAGGGCTCGTCTTCCAGACGCAGGCGCCCCGTCCGCGAGGCTGGGAGCGGAGCCGCCCTGGCCCCGTCCGTCTTGGTCCCCGCAGGCTGCCAATCACACGCAGGAAAACGGCCTCAGCCTCAACCGGGCAACGCGCTGCGGTGCGCGCACTGCAGGAGACAGCGGGGCTGCCCCGCCTCAGCGCTGGGGCTGGGTCCTGAGTGCCGGGGCGGACGGAAGCCCCTCGGGAGTCCAGCGGCCTGGGTCGTTGCGACTGAAGTCCTCACGGTGAAAAGACTGAATTTTTCACCCAGGTGTGAAACAGACCAGGGCTTTCAGCCCTTCGTCGGCTGCGTGTGCCTGACGCACGCGGCCAAGGGTGCAGCAGACACGCTCCTGGGGGCGGACGCGGACTCTGACCGGCCCAGAAAGGGTCCCTGGGGAGTGAACAGAGACGGCAGCCCCTGAACGCCGGGACGGAGGCTCTGCTGGGAAGGACCCGCCCCGCGGACACGAGGCCCCGCCC
>NW_016804501.1:366822-369665 GCF_001698545.2 Rhinopithecus bieti
GGGGAGGGGAGAGAGGAGAGGAGAGCAGAGGAGAGGAGAGGAGAGGAGAGGAGAGGAGAGGAGAGGAGAGGAGGCCAGGCTCTGCAATCACTCACCCTCTTGTTTTCCACCCTTCCACCACAGGATGACCACACCAGAGGCCAGTGCCATGTGCATGGAGCCTCCAGAAACGTAAGCAGAAGAAATGTCTCGTCTTTATAAATTACCATCTGTGATATTCTGTTACAGCAGCAGAGAACAGCCTAAGACACTCCATTTCTACTAACGGGCATTTGATGCAACAGTCATCCTGAAAATTCATGGAGAAAGTCTGCTCCAAAACCAAATTTCTGCTCCATAACATCTGCCTTTGGAGAATCTCATATAAATAAGGAATGAGGTGCAGATGTCGAAAGACAGTGGGTTCTGACAGTGTCATTCCAAATGGAGAGGGGTGATAAACGCCCATTAGAATTCAAATAAAATATGAACTTCAGAGAAAGGGAAAATGTGGTGTGACCCTGCACGCTCAGCTGAACATGGTAGAAACTGTCCTGTAGAGAAATGGAACAGGGATTAAAAAAAGTCACTTTCGTTCATTTGCATGTATATATACTATAATTCATTTCCAGACATGAAAGTAAGACTGAGATTTCAGCTGCTGAATGATACATCTTGATTCTTGCATACAGAGGACTCAGAAACTTTCCCCCAAAGGCCTAAATAATGATGTCCAGCCTTATTTTACCTTCGACATACCTCACACACAAACGAGGATGGGCCATCCTTTCTGGAACTCTGTCCCCAGGACATGCAGTGAAAGCCACAGATAAAGAACCAGGCTGAATACCCAAGGGTGTGCAAAAGTGTAGGCTTGTGATTCAATCGTGCAGCCATGGAGAAGGACAGAGCCAGGGCAGCCGACAGCACCGTTCCCTCTGGGCAGCACCACCAGCAGGGACCACTCTCACCATCTTTACTAGAGACAGGGATCGAGGCTCTGCATGGCGACTTCAAGGAGCACAGAATGGAAAAAGGAGCAGTCACTTTAGAGTGGAGAAACCCGGCAACCAGGCTCAGCCAGGAATCAAGGTCAATGTCAGCCATGATGTCCGATCCATGACAGGGGCCCTCAATACACCGTGAGAGACAGCCACCTTAGCTCTGTACACCCCAGGCGAATCAGGAGCAAAGCACTGGACAAATCCCAACGGAGTGACCATGCACGGAACACCTGGCCAGTCCTCCTCACAACTGTCAAGGTCATCAAAGCAAGGAAAGTCTGAGAAACGGTCACAGCCAAGAGCAGCCCAAGGAGACACAATGACTGAATGTCACATGGGATCCTGGGTGGGAGCCTGGGATAGTAAAAGGACATTGGGGAAACTAATAAAGTGTGACTGAAGTGTGGGCATGGGTTAAGAGTGATGTATCCATGCAAACTCATTAACTGTGACGAATGTACCGTGGTAATGAAAGAGGTTAGTGACGGGGAAACGGGACAGGAGCTGCAAGGACTCGGTACAGTCTTCACACCTTCTCAGAAAACCTAAAGAAAGCCATGCTAAACTAGGAAAAGTTTCTTTTAAAACATAGGAAACAGTGGGTGCTGAGGCTGCAGAATCAGAGATGAAGAGCTATAACCCTAAAACCTTATTCCCCAGCTGAAATCGAACGTTTTACAAAAGAGGACGCTGGGGCTGGTAGGGCTGATATTTTCCCACGACGGCCAAAGTGCTTTCACCAGAGGACAATGTCTGTGTGCACTGGGCTCTAGGGCCTTTTCAGTTTTTTTAGTTTTTTGCTTTTATGTCCCCAAAATAAGACATGCCTGTAGTTTAAAAGCGTAGAGTATAAAATACACAGTGGGGAGGAAAAGAAGTTTCTTCTTTGTCATTTTGGCCACAGTGTCTCCATGTTAGCCCTCAAAGGCTGCCACAGTCACCTGCTCTAAAAGGTCTTTCCAAAGATAGTTTCCGCCGGGCATGGTGGTGTGTGCCTGTAACCCCTGCGTCTTGGAAGGCCAAGGTAGGAGGATCGCTTGAGCCCGGGAGGTCAAGGCTGCAGTGAGCCATGATCATACCACTGCACTCCAGCCTGGGAGACAGAGCTAGACTGTCCCCCCCAAAAAAAAAAAATTCAAAGATAGTCTATACAGGAACAAATGCACGGGACCTTACAGAACCCTCATTATTTTTAATGGCTTCAGCCATTAAAAATGTGCTACTGTATAGGGGCCTCATAATTTGTTTAAGCAATTCGCTATCAACAGACATTTATCTTAGTCTTTTATTACAAATCACGCCATAATGATATCTTCGTTCAAACATCCTTGCACACATTACAGCATTATTTTTAATGCCTGCTTGATATGCAATGAGAATGATGTACAATAACTTACATAAGGCATCCTCTATTTTAAACGTCTAGATTGTCTCCAATGTTTTCCACCATTACAAACAATGCTGTTACAATATAAATCTTCACACACACCTCTGATTGCTTTTCTTGGATGAATTTCTAGAAGGAAGTGCTGAGTGAAAACATTTTCACTTTAAGGTTGCTTCCAGTCCTTTTAAGAGGGCTGAGTTTGGGCTGTTCGCATGGTGGGGTGGGCAGGCGCCCAAGAAAGGGCAGGAGAAGAGTCTTGCAAAAGAAGGGAACACCAAGCCGCTCTCCAGGGTCGGGGAGGGGAGGGTGGGTGCCCAGGACCCTGCTGGTTGTCCTCTCACAGTCCAGCTGAGCCCCATTTGGGGTCTTTTCCCTCACTTTTCAGGGTGGTGCCAGACACCAGAATTCCTAGAGCTTTGGCTGTTGTCAAGGAAGAAATGTCCGCAGAGGCTTCTTCTTTTTTTTTTTTTTTT
>NW_016804501.1:370099-393039 GCF_001698545.2 Rhinopithecus bieti
CCTCGGGATCCGCCCGCCTCGGCCTCCCAAAGTGCTGGGTGCAGAGGCTTCTTTAAAGTGAACCCCCATATACTTGGGAGGTGCAGTGACGCATCTGACCCCGCCGAGGAGGGGGAACCAACCTGCATCACTGAAGGTCGGCCTGAGGTGAGTTGGACCCAACACCTGCAGCTCAGGCCCTTGGGAGTGTCCTCCAGCTCTGGTGTGTGCGAAGCAGCACTGGCTGCACGATCCCACCAATGGCTTTCATCTCCACCTGCCCCCGTGGCACACACTGGATCTCAGCTCCCCCAGGCACGGCAGCTGAATCCCAGGGTCTATGATGTGCTGCAGAGGCGGGGAGGCGCACAGGAGGCCACCAGATCCCTGACGTCACCTGCCCATCCAGGACAGGAAAGGACATCATCGTGCAGGGGGCCTCCGTGGGGTGTGCTGGAGTTGCCCTGTGAGCTTGCAGAGCCAGTCATTAGAGCTCTGGGAGTGCACGAGCCGGGCGTTCAATGCTGCCTTTATCAGAATTGCATCAGATAAACTTACCATGAAGTAAACTCTATTAAAGCAAGGGTAATAGTTACAAGCCCTCAGCTCCCAGTTATTTTACTACTGTTGCAGTTAGCTGTTGAGTCTGTGGTGGCAGCGCCATGCAGTAGAGACCACCAGCATCTCCCCCAGCTCCACCCTCAGGGGCATTAGAGTGCAGTGGGAGGTCAGCCCTGAGCAGTGTTTACACCACAGAAATTGGCAGATGCCACATATCCAGGCTGCTTTCTTTACCTGAAGAGCTGGCTGTTACACACCTGCCCACGTCCACAGAGCCTCCGTCATCCGTTGGGGTGGGGGCTCTGTGGGGTCACTTCTGCCCATCTCCCCGGGGCTCCTTCCCTCCAGAGAATCACTTGGCCTCCCTCTGCCACTCTTGGGGCATAGAATGACTTGCACTTGAGCCTGGGGGGCTCAGCCAGACCCTCTCTGCCTGCACACTCAGCCTTCAGCTCCTTCCGGGTCTCGCTCCCTCCCTGGCCTTCCCCAGGGCTGACTCCAGGTCCTCGCTGCTCTGATGCCCCTTGAGCCTCGCGGGGTATCCCCTTCCTCCTGCCTCCTGCAGGGCTCACACCAGGCAGCCAAGGCAGCCTCCGTCATGTGTCTTCCAGGGGCCCCTCACTCTGCAATACCGCACTCCCCACCACGCACACCTCCACACTTGGAGAATCTCCTGGGTCCCAGCTGGGGCTGATTTCCCAGGAGCTGGAAGAGGGACCCCATGGGGCTAAGACCCAGACTCTGAGGGCCCCACACAGGAGGATGATGCAGTGAGGCTGGCCAGGGGTGGGCTGGGCTGAGCAGGCAGGAGTCCGGAGCTGCCTGCACTGTTGGTAGAAGTGTGCTCTGTCATTCCACCGTAGGCAGGTGTGTGCAAGTCTACCCCAAAGTCTGAGGAAGCTGGCTGAAGAAAGAGGCAGACATGTTCAGTTTCTTTAAAAGAAACATCTAATAGTGACTTACGAACAGAAGCCAGGTCTGTGTCTCAGACGACAGCGAGACGAGGTGGTGGATCCCTGCCCCATTACTCCCAGACCCAGGGCTCATAGACCATAGAGAGGGTGACTCAGAAGAGACAACTGAAGGATGGTAGCCTTAAGACTGTTTGATCCAGTGGCAGGATCTAGAGTAAGTACCTGCTCCCATACAAGGAACAATCAATAAACTGGAAATGTTAGAGGCCTTCCCAGAACAGGGGTTAATCAGAAGCCAACATGGCAGATTCATGTCCAACATGGAGCTGCTTTGACCTCCACAGCCCTCCAGTCTCACTGCCTCCCCCTACGGCCCCTAAGGCAGGGTCCAAGAGGGGTTTGCAGAGACCATGCCCCATGGTCACAGGCCAGCAGAGGACAGTCCCCAGCTGAGACACCACAGCCCAAAAACACACATGCCTACCTTATGGTCCTACATCCAGGGGAGAGACCAGGGGCCCACCGACCTGCCCGCCCTGCAGCAGACACACCCCCTTGAGGTTTCTGATCCCAGGACTGGGAAGTGAGGAGGGGGCACCTGCTGAAACCCTTTGACAATGACAGTAGGTGAGGCAGAACAGGACAGAGCAGGGCAGAAAGGATGCTGTAAAAAGGCCGTGCAGAGAGTCCACGGCCTGCACAAGGGAGCCCGTGCACAGAGGCTGCACACGGGCTGCAAACACAGGCTGCATACAGGCTGCAAACAGAGGCTGCACAATGGAAGCTGCACAGAGAGGCTGCACACAAAAGCTGCACACAAAGACTTCTCACAGAAGCCGCACAGAAGCTGCACATAGAGGCTGCATACACAGGCTTTACACGGAAGCTGCACACAGCTGCCCGTGCCTGGGGAGAGCCAGTGAAGCCTCCACTGTGAGGGTGAGTGAAATAGCCCCTTCCCCGTGGAAGTCGTTCCTACAAAGAGTGCCCGCTCCCTGCACGCAGACGGGACCATCGGAAGGGGCTGTGGGGCTTTTCCCAGTCTAAGTGCTGAGCTCTCCGTGGTCTCCTTGCCAGAGCTGGTTGCTTTAAACACAATTCTGTTGGTTCAAATCACGTTTTAAAATAATTGGAACAGAGATTGCGAAGTAGTGGCCTAGCAGGAAGGTGTGTTTTCTTTGGGCTGCTATTCCAACCTTTTTCTTAATGGGGGATTTCACATAAAAATCCATACTCTGAGCTTCTCCTCAGGCATCCCCAGCTGGTGCTCCTGCAGGGTGCAACTGGTGCACCCACCCTGACTCTCACCACCTCCACCTCTGCAGCAGCCTCACCTACAGGCCTGGCCCCTGGCGGCACTTGAGCTTAACACTTCTGGTGTACGGAATACACTGCGCTGGGACTCTTGAAGAATCAGGCTGTCTTCAGAAAGATGCAAACATTTTGAGGTTCAGAAAAGTGGAGGTTGAATGCAGAGCAGGCTGAATCGGGAACTCGGTTGCCAAGACCACCTGTTCCTCGTGGAAGGAAATCATGACGGAGTCGGGCTTGATGTCTTAGGGAAAGAAAACCCTTTCCCCCTTCGCTTCTGCCTCTGACATGGAAAAACATCTTGGGTGTGGGAAAGGATGTCCCTGAGTAACAAGGGCAGTTAGATGCCACCTTCCCAACATGGTCCTTTCACTCTGTTCAACCCACCACAAAGATATAACTTGGCAACAGCAGTAAATACTGCACAGCCTCACACCAATTCCACAAGTCACCAGGGTGCCCGCATACACGTGATTACACGTGTGCCTAAGTTAATTCCCCCCCAATAGAGACTCCGAATGCTTTTGCAATGGTGTCGGCCACAGAGCTAGCACTAAACACCTTGGCTCACTTGTCCTGTGGTCACTACTCCCTACCCCTGGTGTCCCTCCCTGGCCCTTGCCCCTTCCCTGGTCCTGGTTTCCAATCTTGACACTCACCTCTTCCTCCATCCTTTCTCGTTTCACTAGCCTAAAGACGACAACGTTGGCCACACTGATTAGCAACAGGGTCCCTCGGTGTGGCCCCCACGTGTGAAAATGCCCATGGTGCAGGTGCCTGTAATCCCAGCTACTTAGGAGGCAGAGACAGAAAAATCACTTGAACCCAGGAGATGGAGGCTGAAGTGAGCCAAGATCGCACCACTGCTCTCCAGCCTGGACCAAAAGCAAATCTCCGTCTTAAAAAAAAAAAAAAAAAAAAAAAAAAAAAAAAAGACATGTGCACACAAGCTCACAGCAGCGCTATTTACAATTGCCCTAAAGTAAAATTACTCAAATGCCCACAGACTACTAAATAAACGATGGTACTATCATAATGGGCCATTATTCAGCAATGAGAATGAATAAACTAGAAATAACTGTTAACCCAACAGGAAGAAACTGAGGCAAAATTAATACAAGTAGAGAGTTTATTTGGGCCAAACTTGAGGATTGTGGCCCAGGAGCACACATTCAAGTTGCCCGAATATACACTCTGATTAGCAACCATTACAAGTGGATTTTTAAAGGCAAAAGGGAACAAGGAGTGGGCTGATAAAAAGTTATATCAAGAATTATCTGGCCAGGCGCAGCGGCTCATGCCTGTAATCCCAACACTTTGGGAGGCCGAGGCAGGTGGATCACCTGAGCTCAGGAGTTCAAGACAAGCCTGGGCAACATGGCGAAATCCTGCCTCTACAAAAAACTAGCTGGGCGTGGTGGCCCATGCCTATAATCCCAGCTACTCGGGAGGCTGAGGAAGGAGAATCGCTTGAACCTAGTAGGTGGAGGTTGCAGTGAGCCGAGATCGCACCACTGCACTCCAGCCTGGTGACAGCGAGACTCTGTCTCAAAAAAAAAGGAAAAAAGAATTCTCATTAGTCTACAGAAATAACATTGATTAGTGATTGGCTGTACCATGTCACAAGGTAGGGTGTGGGTCACAGTGTCCAGTGTGACGTTACTAGGTTAATTTACAGCTACTTGTGGCAACAGCCCACAGTTTGAAGAGTCGAGTACACAGTTCAAAGCAGGGAGGAGCATGTGGCTGCCACTCATTCTACGGTCTCTCTGGGCCTGATCATTAGAGGGACTTGCATTCCTCAGCCTAAAGTTCTTTACTTTTCTCATAACATACCATGATTTGGGAAAATCTCACAAATGTAAGTAAAAGACAACAGATTTAGAAGCATGCATACTATGTAATTCCATTTACATAAAATATAAAAACAGGCAAAATCAACTGACCATGGTAAAAGTCAGGGTAATAGTTACCTTTAAGAAAAAAAGTAATCAGCATATCAGGTAATCAGCATATCAGGTAATCAGCATATCAGGTAATCAGCATATCAGGATATATGAAAAGTCCATAACTTTGTTGTTGTTGTTTGTTTGTTTTGGAGACAGGGTCTCGCTCTGTCACCCAGGCTGGAGTGCAGTGGTGTGATCTTGGCTCACTGCAACCTCCAACTCCCAGGTTCAAGCAATTCTCCTGCCTCAGCCTCTCGAGTAGCCAGGATTATAGGCATGCGCCATTCGGATAATTTTTTGTATTTTTAGCAGAGACGGGGTTTTGCCATGTTGCCCAGGCTGGTCTCGAACTTCTGATCTCAGGTGATCTGCCCGCCTCAGCCTCCCAAAGTGCTGCGATTACAGGTGTCAGCCATCTCTCCCACAAGTCCATAGCTTTTAAATGGGTAAAAGATTTTAATAGACACTGCTGCAGAATATATCTGGATGGCTAATGACCACAGGACAAGATGCTCAACATCATCAGTCATTAGAGAAACGCAAACTAACACCACAGAGAGACACATAGCCACCAGAATGGCTACAGACCAAAGGACTGCCCACACCAAGTGGTGGTGGAGATGGAACGTGTTACAGCCAGCTGGAAAACAGTTTGGCAGTGCCTCAGAAGCTTCAGCATGGAGCTGCCGTACACATGGATTTCCCATCGCTGCTGTAACAACTGAAAATGATACAGCTTTGCTTTCTTCCCATTCGGAAGGTCAGAAGTTCACAATGAAGACTCAGGTGCTGGCAGGGCTGGTTCCATCCAGAAGCTCTAGGGCAGGGGTCCCCAACCCCCGGGCCACAGACCGGTACCAGGCCTTTTAGGAACCAGGCTGCACAGCAGGAGGTGAGTGGTGGGCAAGCAAAGCTTCGTCTGTATTTACAGCCGCTCCCTGTCAATCACATTACCGTCTGAGCTCTGCCTCCTGTCGGATCAGCGGCATTAGATTGTCACAGGAGGCCGGGCGCGGTGTCTCACGCCTCTAATCCCAGCACTTAGAGAGGCTGAGGCAGGCGCATCACCTGAGGTCAGGAGTTCAAGACCAGCCTGGCCAACATGGTGAAACCCTGTCTCTACTAAAAATACAAAAATTAGGCAGGTGTCGTGGCCCATGCCTGTAATCCCAGCTACTCAGGAGGCTGAGGCAGGAGAATCGCTGGAACCCGGAAGGCGGAGGGTGCAGTGAGCCGAGATCGCGCCATTGCACTACAGCCTGTGCAACAGCGTGAGACTCTGTCTCAAAAAAATTAAAAAAAAAAAAAAGACGATCACAGGAGCATGAACCCTACTGCGAACTGCACACACAAGGGATCTGGGTTGTGAGCTCCCTATGGGACTCTAATGTCTGGCGATCCGTCACTGCTCCCATCACTCCCAGATAGGACCATCCACCTGCAGGGAAACAAGCTCAGCCCCCACTGATTCTACATTGTGGTGAGTTGTATCATTATTCCATTACACATGACCATATAATCATAGAAATAAAGTACACAATAAATGTAACGCACTTGAATCATCCCGAAACCATCCCTACCCCCATCCGTGGAAGAAAAGTCTTCCACAAAACCAGTTCCTGGTCCCAGAAAGGTTGGGACCACTGGTCTAGGGGAGAGTGCATTTCTGGCCTCTTCCAGCTCCCAGAGGTCACCCCGCAGCACTCCAACCTCCACTTCTGTATTCGCATCATTTTCTCCCGACACAGACACTCCTGCCTCCCTCTCATTAGCACCCATGTGATTATATTGGACACATACGAAGAATCCAGAATCATCTCCCATCTCAAGACCCTCAGCCACATCCGCAAGGTCCCTTCTGAGTGAATTCAGAGTGAATGTGTGTATTCTGGTTCACTAACGAGGCTAACAAGGAAAAGATGAAATGAGAATTCAAGACAGTAGAAGACGAAAGACAGTCCGTGATCAACTGCCGATGGATTGTACAAATAGAACCGCATTCCTTCTTCTTAGTCCCACAGAGCACATCAGGCTCGAATGTTTCCAACCCCAAATGTATCATCATGACTCAACTGAGATTAAATAGTTCATGAATGGTGCTGCAGAGTTAAACTGGAATATAATGCCAATTAGTGAGAGAAATGATGACTGGGGACAATGTGGTGAGGAGTGAAATAGACACAGCTGCATTTTTAAAGGGCAAACTTGTGCAGTCAGTAAGGGAAGGGAGTGAGAACAGAGCCTCTGGTACAACTGGCTGAGTTAAACATCAAGGCCAATCGATTGATCTAGCCAGGGTACTGTTATCAGGAGTAAAAATTGCCAGTTATACATCTGAGTCAAGCCTTGGCCCAAGTGGGAAAGAAATATAAAGCTGTTTTCAAAAAGGCTTCATCATAACTGTTTACAAGCTTTCACTCTGAACACTGGATTTCAAAGAAACTTAGAAGAAAGGCTATAGGTGAAGAAACACGCTAGCTGTGAAACAGCCCAGGAAAATGGGAAAACTGGAGATGGTGCTACTCATTTTGTCATCACGAAAGCAATAATCCCAAGAAACTTAAATACATAGGTTTTGGGGTTTACTGTGGGGCTTGACATCCATGGGGGGATGGACCCTGCAGGCCACTTTGCTATGCAGCTGTGACATGATTCCAAGCACATCGTGTGCTACATGAGTGGAACATGCTTTGCTGTGATGAGAAAATGGAGAATAAGCCCCAGCCCCATGAAGGTCTTACATCACACCTTGTCAGACCACGTATGTGACTACTGGACCCGAAAACACATACACATCCATAATTTCAACAGACACATTGACAGCTCAGGCTGTGGCCGGGCTACTCTGTCAGCCTCTGATCTGTGCTTTGAAGCCTCGTCCACAAGCAACACCACTCACTAGTGTCAAGGGACCTGGAGAGTCACCCCAGATCTCTGCTGTGCTGGTCAAACCATCTCTTCCAAGAACTTCTCATAGAAAGGTACACCTCAAACTTCAGTTAGACTCTACATCCCCAGCAGCCTGCTTCCACCCTAAGCAACTGGACTTTAATAACTGAACCCTAACAAAATGTACCTCATCTGTTGAGTGTATTCCCTGAGAGATTTGTTCTCACCATCCTCCCCATCTTTGAGCATTGTGAAAAAAGGAGTCTCTTTGTATAGCAATCACACCACGTGATTTGTGAAATCACACTTTGATCATGGCCTTCTTTTAACCACACAAAACACATACACATGGGTCAGAAGATGGTTGACTAGAAGCCCCTCGTGCTTGGCCCCTCGTGGAGAGAGCCAGAACAATGAACACACAACGGCATCGGAATGAAAGTAACTGAGAGAGAGCAAGCGGTAGAGTGCACCAGAAGAGTCCCAGAAACGCTGGTGAGCACAGAAACTCAGGATGGCCACATCAGGAAGGAAATGCTGGGCCTCCGCCACCCTACCCCCAACTGGGACCAGCTGGGACCCACGAGGAGCTCCTCCCTGGGGTGGGGAGGAAAGCAAGAGGACCCCAGCAGCCCCCACCACCACCATGGACACCCACAGCCCTCACCACTGGGGTCGCTATAGTCCCCACAGGCACCAAGCTCAGCAGAGGGAGCTGCCTGGAGTCTACGTGGCTGTGATCCCCCAGAGAAGGAAGCAACACAGTGCCCACCCCCATGGCCCACATGGCTACGGTGCTCCACCTTCTTGGAACTGGAAGCATGGCTGGAGTGTGTCATGGTCTGGAACAATAAGGGTGGCTCCTGTGGAACCACCCCAGCCCAATGGCCCAACATCCCCAAGCAGAACTGGAGCAGCTGTTATAGCCTTCCCGTGGGGCCACGCAGATGTGAAGCCACTCTGCCTACCCCTCCCTCTACCCCTTTGGGCCGGAGCTGAGAAGTGCCCTACATCCCAGGAAACAGGGCCTGGGCTGCCCAGAGCAGCCACACTCCCCAGGCCTGAGGCGAAACAGCACAATGCTTCCTGAGGAGTCAGTGCCCTGGCCAAGCTGAACAGCTTCACATCCCAGAGCAGAGCTGAGATGGTGTTCCACATTCCAAGGAAACAGCAGTGGCTGAGCGGAGACACCCACCCTACAGACCAAACAACTTTAGTACCTGCTTCCCTGGAGCTAGACTAGCACTCTAGAGTCTCAGCAGCTGAGACAGCCCTCTACCTGGGAAGTGGAGGCATTGCTGTGTTATTCCCTACCCCTCAAGGGCCCAAATGACAACCTTATACCACCATTCTGGGGTCCTTGCCACCTCTGCACCTGGCCTCCCAGAGTCTGGGGTACTGCCAAGCCTCACCATCCCAGAGTCTAGAGTCACTACCACCTGGTGCCTCATCCCCTGGGACCCAAGTTGCCACTGAGCCCTATTGGCTGAGGTTATCGAATTGCAGTCATGCCCTGATCCTGAGGCCCAAACCCCAGGACAACCCTTCTTCCCTAGAGTTGGGCTAGTGCTGTGTCCTGTCCCCCAGGGGTAGAATCACAGCTACAACCCAGGCCCCAGGCCGGAGCTGCTAGGGAGTGTCTCAGAGTCACAGATCTATGGGCAACCAACATCGAACCCTGCCACAAAGAATGAACCTAGACACCAAAACCCAGGTGCCATAATAGGCTTATGAGACCCTGAGCCTAGGACCCTGGATTCATAGCTGCTGCAAGCATCTGCACCTGGAACCCAGCACCACTGGAGCTGCTTATAGGCCATGTCAGACTGACATCAAGAGAGATGCCCTGACCTGAGTCCCCTACTGTGGGGAAAACAGGAATAGGAGGACTCCAAAAGCCTTTGATACCAAGCACATTAACAACCTATGCTGGCACCACTGCTACCACAAACTTCTACAGCCTAGACAACTGAGGCACCTACAGTTACTGCTGACATTCAACACACCTGAAGAAGCTGAGTGGGGACTATATCACTGCACTTATCTGGAAACAGAGTCACCACATCCTTTTTAACCAGCACGTTAAAACCAACCCAACTACATGTGAAAGTCTTTCTCTATGCGAGGCACTCTCAAAATCTGGAGGAGGTGGTTTTTCCACCAGATGCACAGACATCAATGCAGGGGCATGAGAAACACGAAAAAGCAAGGAAATACGACACAACCAAAGGGATCTAACAACTCTCCAGCAGCAGACCGAAATGAAAAGAAGATCAACAAATTGCTAAAAAAGGAATTCAAAATAATGATCTGAAGGAAACTCAACAATATACAAGAAAATACAGATAGACAATCCACCAAAATCAGGAAAACAATTCAGGATATGAACAAGAAATTCCAGAAAGTGATAGAAATCATAGAAAAAAAACCCAACTGAACAGAAATCCAGCAGCTGATGAATCCAATGAATAAAATAAAAACACAATAGAAAGCTTCAACAGCAGACCTGATCAAGCAGAAGAAAGAATTTCTGACTATGAAGATAGGTCATTTGAAATTACCTAGCAGAGGGAAAAAAAGAAGAATGAAAAATATTTAAAAACCTGTAAGACATGGGATACTATTACACAGTGCCTCACGCCTGTAATCCTATCACTTTGGGAGGACAAGGCAGGTGGATCACATGAGCCCAGAAGTTCAAGACCAGCCTGGGCAACATGGTGAATCCTCATCTCTACCAAATAATAATAATAATAATAATAATAATACACATACACACACACACACACACACACACACACACACACAGAATTAGCGGGGCACTGTGGCATGTGCCTGCAATCCCAGCTACTCAGGAAGCTGAGGTCAGAGGATCACCTGAGCCTGGGAGGTCGAGGCTGCAGTAAGCTGAGATCGCCTCCAGCCTGGGTGACAGAGTAAAACCCTGTCTCAAAAGAATAAATAAAATAAAATGAATAAATAAAAATAAAAACATCAAGAGAAAAGCATCAAGTCACATATAAGGGAATCCCCACTAGACTAACAGCAGATTTCTCTGCAGAAATCTTACAGGCCAGATCCAGAGAACAGGATGATATATTTAAAGTGCTGAAAGAAAAAAAAAAAACTTGTCAACCAATAATACTATATCCAGCAAAGCTATCCTTCAGGAATGAGAGAGAAATAAAGTATTTTGCAGACAAGCAAAAACTGAGGAAATGCATGACCACTAGAACAGCTTTATAAGAAATGATTGAGGGAGTCCTACATCTGGAAGTGAAAAGATAATCGTCACTATTGTGAAAACATGCAAAAGTATAAAACTCGCTGGTAGACCAGATACACAAAGGAGAAATACAAAAGAAGAAAAACTTGGTTGGGCAGGGTGGTTCACACCTGTAGTCCCAGCACTTTGGGAGGCCGAGGAAGGCAAATTGCTTGAGCCCAGTAGTTTGAGAGCATCCTGGGCAACATGGTGAAATCCCATCTCTACAAAAAAATACAAAATTAACCGGGTGTGGTGGTGCATGCCTGTGGTCCCAGCTACCCAGGAGGCTGAGACAGGAGATTCGCTTGAGCCTGAGAAGTTGAGGCTGCAGTGAGCCATGGGCATGACACTGTACTCAGCCTGGGCAACAGAGTGAGACCCTGTCTCAAAAAAAAAGAAAGAATAAAAACTTGCTACTATAGAAATACACCAAACCAAAATAATAAAAAATAAGCAAGGAAGACAGGCACAAAGGATATATAAAACAACCAGAAAACAGTCAAAAAATGATAGAAATAAGTCCTTGCATATTAATAATAACCTTGAATTAAAACAGGTTAAATTCTCCCACTAAAAAGGCATAGACTGGCTGAAAGGATTATTTTTTTTAAATGACAAAACTATACGCTACGAACGAGAAATTCACTACACCCATAAAGACACATATAGACTGAAAGTGAAGGGATAGAAGATATTCCATGCAAACGAAAATCAAAAGCAAGCAGGATTAGCTGTATTGATATCAGATAAAACAGACTCTAAAGCAAAAATTGTAAAAAGAGAAAAGGTCATTATGTTACAATAAAAGGATCAATTCAGCAAGAGGATATAATAAATATATATGCACGCAACACTAAAGCATCCAGATACATAAATACCAAGTATTATCAGATCTAAAGGGAGAGATGGACTACAATACAGTAACAGTTGGGGACTTTAACACCCCACTCATAGCACTGGACAAGTCATTTAGACAGAAAATAACAAAGAAACATTAGATTTAAACTGTGCTTTATGCCAAATGGACCTAACAGACATTTATAGAATCTTTTATCTAACAGCTGAAGATTACATTTTCTTTTCATCAGTACATGGAACATTCTCCAGGATAAAATTCTCCATCAACAAGTGAATGGATAAAGAACATGTGGTGTATATATACACAACGGAATTCCATTTAGCCACAAAAAAGGAATAAAGTTCTGGGCTGGGTACGGTGGCTCACATCTGTAATCCCAGCACTTTGGGAGGCTGAGGCAGGTGGATCACCTGAGGTCGGGAGTTCAAGACCAGCCTGACCAACCTGGAGAAACCCCGTCTCTACTAAAAATACAAAATTAGCCAGGTGTGGTGGCTTATGCCTATAATCTCAGCTCCTCGGGAGGCTGAGGCAGGAGAATCACTTGAACCCGGGAAGCGGAGGTTGCCGGGAGGCAGAGGTTGCCGTGAGCCGATATCGTGTCACTGCACTCCAGCCTGGGCAACAAGAGTAAAACTCTATGTAAAAAAAAAAGAAGAAAGAAAGAAAGTTCTGTCATACCAGCAACATGGATGACCTTGGAGGTTATCAAGAGAAATAAGTCAGGCACAGAAAGATAAATTTTGTATGTTCTCACTCATATGTGGAGGCTAAAAAAGTTGATCTTATAAAAGTAGAGAGTAAAATAGTGGTTACTAGTGGCTGGGAAGTGTCAGGAGTAGGGGGCATAGCCAAAGGTTGATTAACAAATACAACAGTAGTCAGCCAGGCGTGGTGGCTCACACCTGTAATCTCAGCACTTTGGGAGGCTGAGGCAGGCAGATCACAAGGTCAAGAGAACAAGACCATCCTGGCCAACATGGTGAAACCCCACCTCTACTAAAAATACAATAATTAGCTGGGCATGGTGGCATGCGCCTGTAGCCCCAGCTACTCGGGAGGTTGAGGCGGAAGAATCGCTTGAAGCCGGGAGGCAGAGGTTGCAGTGAGACAAGATGGTGCCACTGCACGCCAGCCTGGGCGACAGAGCGAGACTCCGTCTCAAGTAAATAAATAAATAAATAAATAAAAACAAATAAAAAACAAATACAAAAGTACATCTAGTTAGGAGGGATGATCTAGTGTTCCATAGCATTGCAGGGTGACTATAATTAACAATTTATAGTATATTTCAAATAGCTAAACGAGCAGATTTTGAATATTCTCAGCACAAAGAAATGATAAATGTTTGAGGCAACAGATAAGCTAACTATCCTGATTTGATCATTACACGTTGTATACACACAATGGAAATATCACACTGTATTCATAAATATGTACAATTTTTATGTGGCAACTTAAAATAATTTTACAAAACACACATTTGCATGTTGATTCTTAGGTTTTTACAGTTCTTTAATCTTACTTATTTACCTGGTGTTTTTTGAGACAAGGTCTTCACAGGGTCTTGCTTTGTCGCCCAGGCTAGAGTGCAGTGGCACAATCACAGCTCACTGCAGCCTCGACCTTCCAGGCTGAACCAATCCTAAATTTCACCTTTTGACGTACACAGCCTAATTTTATTAGATTTTAATGTAAAGTCTCCACCCCGAAGTGAACGTGGGACCATGTAACATAAATGCTCGTTTGCCACACATCCTCACAAGCCCCTTTCATGAATATTCATACTTCCTCCTATAACCTGTGAAATATGTATGTTCAGCCAACCTGTTTATCATAAAAGTTCCGTCCCACCCTTCTTCCTTCAAAGTGCCTCTTTTCTGTCTCAGCCAGAGGTTCCCAGGCTGTGGGTTGCAACCCTTCTCAAAAATAAAGTTCTCCTTTCCAAATTTAAGATATTGTGATCTCTTTACTTTGACATAGGAGATTTCCCTAGCCATTTTTTAGTCCATCCCTGAAAGACTGAACGGTTAGATCTTTGATATCTTTTTCAAGTACCTCCCATTTGGCCTCAGCCATCCATTTACAAGTATCACCAGTCCCGGTATCACATGAATAAATTGGGAAAGACCAAGGGATCATGGATCATATACTCCATGAGAATTTTTTACCTCTGAGAAAATTTCTGGGGGCTTTCCTTTGAAACCTTTCACTATTGCTCTGAACTCAAAAGATTTTTGAACAAGGCATAACAGTAATTAAAGAAGCAGACTTACTGATCTGAGAGCCTAACTATATAAGGCATTTGTTTAGCTTTCTTTTTGTCTTTGGGGTAGGAAGGTAACTGAGATAAGAAGTTAGGAGATTCTGAGTAGGCAGAGAAGGATAGAAAGACAAAATGTACAGTGAGTTCAATCCACCAAAATACAAGTTTTTTCTCATAAATTAGCTGCTTAAGTTTTCATTTGCTTTTGTAAGAAGTCATTTAGAAAGGCAATTTTTGGTTCATTTAACCTTTTAGAAGTCTCTGCATGTCAATCAAAATACATCCTGTTGTTTCTGAGCTGTTTTTTATCCTTTCTTAATATTTTATTTTATTCCTTTCAGACTTAGTCCTGCAAAGATCCTTCCTTTTCTAATGCCTTGCAAGTGAACAATTTTATCTAGGTTAAAACTTCCTCCCTTTGACCACGGCTAACTCTTAGATAACCTTTGGTAGGGTCACCCACTTCTCTGCAAAAGTGCAGACTCTGGGTTGATAGGTTCTTACATATGAAATTGGCTGGAGTTCCAGGTGGAGGAGTTTCAGACTCCTTGGATCCAAATGAAGGCATCATTCCGTGTATTCTCATACCCTTTCCAACCATAAGCCTCCTACTGGACTCAGTCCTGTTCCCATAGGCCTTGTACTGGATCCAGTCCCAGTTTCTGTCATAACTTCTGGACCCAGCTCAGATAAAAAATGCTCAAATAAACTTTAAGAATTTGACACAAGTTGTAGAGTTTGTATCCAAGCAGGGCCTACAAGTGGCAGCCTCCAAATGTGCAGTGAGAAGCCGTGAGCACTAACGGCTCCGTGTGTGAAGCAGACCCACTGGGCACTGGTTACCAGCCTGTTCTGAATTATCATAAGCAACAATTTACATGCAGTGCATTTCGTACCTATAGACAAGTGGTAGGGACGAAGGCTAGGACTCACTGTGAGGCAATCCCCCCAAAGCTCAGAAAGTTACCCAGGTGGATAAAGTCTCCACTGCACATTCCTCACTTACACCACAGATAAGAGATCGCAAAGAGCGGCCCACCCAGATTACACACCGCGTGTCACATGAATCACTGGGCTAAAGTGCTGAAGGACCTTCTATTTCCAGGGGAGAACTGGAACAGAGCCTGGGCTACTTCGGCCAGTCCCTCCCTATCTCAGGATGTTGCATCCCAGCATGTTATGCAGTTACTTTTGAAAACTACAAAGCAAAAGGAGGGAGAACTGGGTAGGCCCAAGGCTATCCAGAAAACCGTCCTGCGCAATGAAGCACCTACATCCGTTTAGTCACTGTTCCCAGAGGCCATCACTGAGGGGATGGGGGGCCTTCAGACCCCATTTCTGACACCAGAACTGTTAAAAGAAAAACTTTACACAAAACCAATTCAAGTTTATTTGAACAAAAAAACAATTCACAAACCAGGCAGCATGCAGAAACAGAAGAGGTTCAGAGAGTTCCACTCAGCAGCATCAGCAGCAAGCTTTTATAGACCCAACATGGAAAGAGAGAAATTACTTGATTGGGTTTTGGTTTGCTTGCACAGGAGCTGGTGCTACAGAGTTGATTTCAAGCTAATGGCCTCCTTATTTGCTTTAGCACCCCACACCTAAACCCAAGGGAAAGCTTGAAGGGAGCCCAGCACCCCAACAAACGAGTATATGCCTGGGGGCAACCAACAGTGTTTTTACCAAGTAACCATGACACGTACATCATCCTCAGCAGTGGCAGAGCAGTCTTGTAGAGTCAGATAGAAGACGATGGCCTGGCCATGCATGCTTAGCTGCTGGCAAAGCTCATTCTACAGGTATTAAACGGTATTTGGCTCACAGTGTGCCAAGCACCATTCTAGGCACTGAGGATGCTAAGGTGACCCCCAACAATGTTCCTGATCTCTTAAAGCTAATTCTAGTGGGATGCTGAACACAGGATGTAACCTACGGTGGTGATGAGTGGTACACACACAAATCGGAAGGCACAAGTTAGCCACCAGGGAGGGGAAACTCCAGACAACGTAGACACATAAGGCCAGGTGGAGAAATGGATGACTGAGTTAAACTCGGGTGCGAAGCCTGACAAATGAAAACACAGAAGCATGACCCAGTCAGGGGAAACCACAACAGAAGACTTTTGGTGGGAACGGCCTGTTTGTTAATTTCCAAAAGTCAGTTAAGGTTCATACACATTATCTCATTTCAACACCACTTGTAGAAAGATGCCATTTTTATGGAAAGGGGATCTGAGGCCCAGAAAGGAGATTATCTGTCATCGTTTTCCAGTCAAGGGCAAACATGGGGATATCCCATCCTAAGATTTTGCACTCCAGCCCCTTTGACCTGAAATTACTGAGCTAAAAGGGACCGAAAGATCCTAAAGGAACCACCGATGGAAAAACTGCGGCCCAGGAGGAAACACACCAAGCAAAATCGCACCGCATCCGGGTGACCAGTCTCCAGACCCGCCAGACCACCTCCCCGCGACACGGGTCTCAGGTCTCCGAAATCTCGCCACCCGCGTGGCATCTGCGGCGCAGGGGCCTCTGCTGCCTCGGAAACCTTCAAAGGTGGGCGGGTGGGGGCCCAAGTCCCCCTAGGGATGAAGAAGGAAACGGGGCCAAGAAAAAGGACATCGCCGCCCTGGGCAGAGCACGCATGGCCCCAGCGACCCGGACATGGTGAGGGGCGCGGCAGCCCGGGCTGGACCCGAGGCCTCCGCACGCGCGGCAGGCGGCAGCCACCCACAAGGACTCGCCCGAGGCCTAGGGCGCGCGAGGCCCCTCCCTCCGACTCCGTCGCCGCCAGACTGGCCGCAGCGGAAGTCTGCGCCGCGGCCAGCGGAATCCCACGCCGCGCTTTCGTCACGTTCCTGACGGCTGCCCGATAAAACGAACATTAAAATTGCACTTTGCACTGAATACAGCAGCACCTATTGTGGCGGCGCATCTGAATGCGAAAATTAACACCAAAATATTTCCTAGCGGCCAAAAGAGCTTTGAGCCATGGCGAATCTGCCTGTCCGCTCGCCGGAAATGCGGGCCCTCCTGCCGGAAGCTGTCCCTCCACCATTTTGTGGCCCGCTATGGCGGCGGTGTTGAGGTTGGGTTCGGGTAGCGGGGCATTTGACTGAAGGGGTAGGCCAAGTGGAGGTATCAGGGACGTCGCGCGGCACAGAAGAGGACCAGCCTGGACGCCGGGGACGCTGTCATGTACGGCGCGGGCGGGGGCCGCGCCAAACCCGAGAGGAAAAGTGGCGCGAAGGAGGAGGCCGGGCCAGGCGGTGCCGGCGGTGGGGGCAGCCGAGTGGAGCTCTTGGTTTTCGGCTATGCCTGCAAGCTGTTCCGGGACGACGAGCGGGCCCTGGCTCAGGAACAGGGACAGCACCTCATCCCCTGGATGGGGGACCACAAGATCCTCATCGACAGGTCGGTTCCTCCCCCCACCCGTCGATCCTCCCCTTCCCTCACCCGCTTGATCTCGTCTGATGTTGACTTGACTGCAAGGACTGCAGAGGGTTTTCTGGAGCCAGCGGGGATCTGGGGGACACCCCCTCCCCTGTCCCCACCTCCTGCTGGTGTTCTGGTGGGGAGGGGGACGGTGAAACCTGCCCTAAGGCACTGGCTGGAATTGCGTGCCGCGTCCGTCTCCGGAGGGATCGTCTTTGGTCCCGCAGCCCCCTCGACCCCTCACCCTGTCGCTGGGCTGCAGTTGGCGATTCCGCGCGGTGAAAGCTGCCAGTGCCGGGGGGTCTCTTTCTGAGCGCACCTGGGCCAGCCGCCCGGCGATGCCATAGGGTCGTGCGCTGCTTTTCTACTCGCCGCGCTCCCACTGCTCGGTGTACTGGGAGGGTAGCCTGGGAGGCGTGCCTTTATTCTTCCGAACCGCCGCTCACTGAGACCGTGGCTAGAAGTCTCTTTTGGACCCTGTGACTTAGCCTTAACCTGTGACGACCCCAGCGCCCTCAGTGGAGCGCCGGTCCTTTAACGGCATGACGTTTGACTTCCTGGTGATAATCCGACGAGTTCGACAGATTGAGGTAGTGAGCGAAGTTGCCCGTCAGTTGGCGGCCAGTTGACTTCGTGCGGACCCTGGCCTTGCCCTTGGAAGAGATAGTGTTCTTAGGGCTGGTTTCACTGTCTCTTAAAACCGAAGGGTGGAGCTGGGATAGAGATGCGTTGTTTCTTTTCAAATCAAACCTGCTTTAGGTCGTCACTCGAGGGTGTCTAGCCATTATGGGCAGTGGGGCCTGGGATTAGGGATTTCTAAAGGCGTTTGATTTGAAAAGGATAACATTACATGATGTAGGTGGTTTGCTCCCCTCTTTTTTCCCATTTTTTCAATCCCCCTTCCCCTCGTCTCTGGGTTTTGGGGTTGTTGTGGGGTGGTTTTTTTTCTTTTTTGCCTGTTCGGCTACTTCTGGTGCCCGGACTGAAAAGCTAACCATGACCAACCATTAAACTGTGGAACAGTCTCTCCACGTGAAGAAAGCCCATCGTTTGAGACCATTAAAACTGGATTCTTCAAAGCCCTGGAACATGACCGTAGGGATGACCTCTGAGCTGGCCAGAATGGACACATTAATGACCAAATAGGCCTTTTTCCATTCCTGACATTTCCACTTGGAATTAGAGCTAGAAAACAAGAACTGGTGAAGGGAGGGCCGCGGAATCAGATCATGTCTGGATCTGATTGCTCCGTGCTCTGCTCAAGCCTGCTGTGCCTTCACACCATGGTTTATATTGAATGTGTCACCGGAGTTATCAGGCTTGCTTTTCCAAAGTGTCACTTGTGATATTTATCATTAAAGTTTGGTAAGCAATGAAGTCTGAGCTCTTTGTACAGTTTTCCTGTCATTCTGTACATGATTTGAGTTAGGTCTTCCAAAACTGGTGGGGAGCAAACGCCGCACATGTACATGTGTAATATTTTTAATAATAATCTACATTTGTAAGTTAAGGAGGTTTACATCAAAGTCCAATTAATTTTGAAATTTAATAAAATGCAGTAACTTGACTACCCTGGAATTTTGGGCCTTTTTCTTGTAAATGTCTTTTTTGGTCTACATTAATATTTTTGGTTCCCATTACAAAAGTCAGCATTTAAAAGTAAGCAGACTTTTGTTTGTTTCTCTACGTTTGTTTTTGAAACCCTAAATCTGAGTGTTTTAGGTAAAATTCACTGACTCACTCATGTATTATCTGACAGTTTTACATGTTGACAGCATCCTCATTGGATCCTTTATGTAACAAGCATAGCAGAAAGTGCTCCCATTGTTTGTTTGGCTAAATTACTGATCGGTCCATGCAAGAGAAACATGGAAGTGTCTTCATGTATGTTTCTTCCTGCGGGTATAAAGTTCAGAAAGAAATATTGATACCGTATCTTCTAATAGTTTTGCTCTGTTGCCAGTGAACCTCCTTAAACTGCATGTATATGTCACTGTTCCGATGTATGTGTGTCTCTCTATCACGTAACCCAGCACTTATTTCCTCAGCCAAGTGGCTAGGGGGCGAGCCTAGCCAAGATTTTACCTCCCATGGACGCAAGTTTCTTTGGTGAAGATCTCTCCTGAGAGTTCGGGACTAGCAGAAAGAAGCGAGGAAATTTCCGCCGTTTGGTTCTTACGGATAGGTATTTATGTATCTGGTTTGTGTGAATGTAAGCTATGATATTTAACTTTCCAGAAAAAAATAATAATTTTTTGCAAGTGGCATTGAATGGTTGACCAAACCATAATGGTAAGAACTGCCAGTGAAGTGGATACCATTTTTCCTAATAATGGATTGTTTGCCTTTAGTTATAAATGTTATCTTACTGTGGAAAGGAATTTAGACTTTGTTAAGATAACTTGAGTTTAAAAGTAGGTGAGATATGACTATCCAAATTAAATATAAACCTGGGAAGAGTTTTATACTTGTTTTAATATTTTTATCTATTTTAATCGGTAAGTATGTGTGTATATATATATAAAAAACACACACACACACGCCAGTCTAGACGTTAATTTCCTTTTATTGACCAGCTTGTTCACATTACAGATATGATGGACGTGGTCACCTGCATGACCTTTCTGAGTACGATGCTGAGTATTCCACGTGGAACAGAGATTATCAGCTGTCTGAAGAGGAGGCGCGAATAGAGGCCCTGTGTGATGAAGAGAGGTATTTAGCCTTGCATACGGACTTGCTTGAGGAGGAGGCAAGGCAAGGTACTGCTCAAGACAAACTTACTTCAGCAACAAACTTTTAAAATTTTAAGTATTTAAAATTTACTCCCATTCATTTTTTTATACTCACTCTTTCTGATATTATCTTGACAGTACCCAGTGGATTGGAAAAACAGGAGTCTTTGCGTTCTGAGAGGACCTCAGGATAGTTTATAAATAGAGCCACAAAGAATTTTCCCAGCTTTTGAGGGCAGACTGGGATTTGAAAAAAACAAAAACCAAACTCTTTAACTGTTCTTCTTTAACAGTATCGTATAAATAAAATTGATGTTCTTGTCTTTGCCGTAACAATCTTTAATACAGTTCTTAATCCCAAGATTTTCTCAGCAGGAAGAAATTTTCCACAAAAGACGTGTATTCAGCTGTCTGTGGGTAAACATGTACTGATAAAAGTACATATTGATAGATATAAAGTGTGAATTTTAAAAAATATTTTACCTCAAAAGGAGGTTGTAAAAGTATGTTGTATGCTTTACTGATAGCTACAACTTTAGAAATAAAAGTTTTCTCAGTAATTTTCTATTTTGTTGATAAAATTCTCATTTTTATTCAAGAGGAAGAATACAAGCGATTGAGTGAAGCACTAGCAGAGGATGGGAGCTACAATGCCGTGGGGTTCACTTACGGTAGCGACTATTATGACCCATCAGAGCCAACGGAGGAGGAGGAGCCTTCCAAACAGAGAGGTGAGTGGGAAGCTGCCTGGATTGCTGGTGTGGGGCTCCATGTGTACACACAGGCTGCATGCACCATGGTCAAGTCTGCAGAACACATCTCTGGCACTCATGATAACACCACTATGACCACAGGAGAAAACGGGAGTAAGTGGTATTCCTTTTTTTGGTAAAGCAAAGTTAAAAACTAGAACAGGAATGATTATTGGAGGTGGAAAGTGAATGCATTGGATCATTTATTTCTCATTGATTCGGGTAACAGAATTACTCACTCCAGATTATTTGTTTCTAGATTGTTAACGTGTTCATTAACGTCCTCAGGGACTCATTCTTCAGGCAGTGAAAGAATAGGTGTGAGCTGGGATACATTAACCTCACCGCCCTCTCACTAATCTGCTTCTCCATATCCCTCCGCAACTGAGACAGTGACACATGCCCAGTGGAAGGACACAGTAAGTGAGTTACTACTCCCCAGAAAACAACACAGCTCTCTGGTAGCCTTGGTGCCACCTAAGACATATACTTATCACAATATTTTAAATTAAAGATTTGGAATTTATGCTTTTGTGGATTAACATGGGAAACTTTGAATACAAAAAATAGTGCTGCTGAAAAACCTGGGCTCATGTGGTGTAGACACAAATATCCTTAATCACTTCAGTAAGCGTTGAGGGCTCCACTACCACAGCACTGCATCATGGTCAGTCATTAGTTACCAATAATGGTAACATGAACCTGACACATTAAAGACGGATCACTATATTCAGGATGTTCTGTTTAAAAAGAAGGAGAACGTTAACTTAGAAACTGATTCAAACGTTTAGTTAAGTGGAATTACATCAAATGGAGATTTAGTTTTAGAGCTAATTTAATCTGTTATTCGGAACTTCATTGGTTTCTCCTTAAGTAACACTTTTTTGTTATCTTTTTAAATTTTTTTATTATAAAATACACAATAATTTAAAAAAAGAGATGGGGTCTCACTGTGTTGCCCAAGCTAGTCTCAAACTCCTGAGCTCAAGTGATCCTACTGCCTTGGCCTCCAAAGCACTGGGATTACAGGCGTGAGCCACCACATCCAGCCAAGTAACACATCTTTTAACAAGTGTGAAGCAATTATAGCATTTTAGTATTAAAGCAAAATGAGGTCTGCCACTCCGTGCTGTGACTGCACTAGGGTTCTACCCATTGGCACTCTGGAATGATAGAATGTGGGGCAAACACACACACAGGCTTTCCTTTTGCCCTGCCTTTAGTCCTGCTCCTTACTTTGTGGGCACAAGAATTACTGTTGCACAGCTCTATTTTATGAGCTTTTAGAGAAACTTTCAAGTGTAATTGTAATTATACCGAGTTAAAGGCTAGTTAAGGTACTTAAGATTTTTTGCATTAACTTTCAAACCTACCCATCCCTCAGAAGTTACGATGCACTGGAAATGTTCTATCAGGTCTAAAAAGTAAACACCCATTTATTTATCCAGCATAAGCTCTCCTTCCTAGGGTTCTGGATAGTTGTGATTTCGTTGTCTTATCTCTAAGCCACACACATGAGTTCGACTTTCTATCTGTGGTGTTTTTATCAGAAGGAGGGAATAGATACTATAACCACTTCACAAATAAAGAGTTGAAATACAGTCAGCTTATCGGGTCCACATCTGTGGATTCAACCAACCACAGATCTAAAATATTGGAAAGAAAATAACAAAGTTTTATTGGAACACAGCAATGCTCATTTGTTTACATATTGTCTGTTTCCACTTTCGCACTTCAACAGCAGAGTTGAAGAAATGAAACAGACCATATGGCCCACAAAACCAAAAATATTTATTGATACTGGCCGGGCGCGGTGGCTCAAGCCTGTAATCCCAGCACTTTGGGAGGCCGAGACGGGCGGATCACGAGGTCAGGAGTTCAAGACCATCCTGGCTAACACGGTGAAACCCTGTCTCTACTAAAAAATACAAAAAAAGCTAGCCGGGCGAGGTGGCTGGCGCCTGTAGTCCCAGCTACTTGGGAGGCTGAGGCAGGAGAATGGCGTAAACCCGGGAGGCGG
>NW_016804501.1:393993-460129 GCF_001698545.2 Rhinopithecus bieti
TTTTATTTTGTGCTACTAAAGCTGGGTTTTTTTGTAAATAAAGGTATATATAAGAATAGAACAAATCTGTTTAATCCATCCATCCCAAAAGGCTATTTCAATTAAAATGCCTTTATTTTTGTGAATAACTTAACATTAAGGAAAGCCTTTTTGCCTAGACAATGTTTTAATCATTTTTTCCATTTTAGGAAAATGTAGTAAAAGTTGTATTTTTAAATTTATTTTATTTTATTTTTTTGAGACAGAGTCTCACTCTGTCACCCAGGCTGGAGTGCAGTGGTGCGATCTCAGCTCACTGCAACCTCTGCCTCCTGAGTTCAGGCAATTCTTATGCCTTAGCCTCCCGAATAGCTGGGATTGCAGGCGCCCGCCACCACACCTGGCTAAGTTTTCTATTTTTAGTAGAGAGAGTGTTTCACCATGTTGGCCAGACTGGTCTCAAACTCCTGACCTCAAGTGATCCACCTGCCTCGGCCTCCCAAAGTTCTGGGATTACAGGCATGAGCCACCGTGCCCAGCCTTACTTATTTTTTTTAAGGCAGTCTGCCTTGGAATATAAAAAGTTGCATTTTTAAACACACACTCCTGCCTCATTCCCAAAGAGATTTTGAGAAAAAAGAAACATCTGCTGCTTGGCATTTTACCAATAGAAAATCGCTGCAGACCAGTGTTTCTGGTATTTTCTAATCTTACTGTGTCATTTGGTTACTGAAGCTGAACGACAGGGTTACTAATTACAGGGAGCTTTTTAAAAAGCAGTAGTAAATCTCTGCCCTCTCATTCATCTCTGATTCATTGATTGATCGATCGATTGAGTTTTGAGACAGAGTCTCGCTCTGTGGCCCAGGCTGGAGTGCAAGTGGTACAATCTCAGCTCGCTGCAACCTCTACCTCCTGGGTTCAAGCAGTTCTCCTGCCTCAGCCTCCCAAGTAGCTAGGATTACAGGTATGTGCCACCATGCCGGGCTAATTTTTTGTATTTTTAGTAGAGACAGGGTTTCACCATGTTGGCCAGGCTGGTTTCGAACTCCTGACCTCAGGTGATCCACCTGTCTCGGCCTCCCAGAGTGCTGGGTTACAGGTGTGAGCCACCGCACCCGGCTTTGTCTCTGATTTTTGAAAGAACAGGGGACTCACACAGAAATGGGTGGGACAGTGTTAAATAATTGTAACTTCATAGGGGCTGTAATCAACGTGTAGCTGATCAGACTGGAATACCCACGTTTTTATATACCAGGAAACCTGCTTAAAATTCCTCCTTGGTTTCACAGAATGAGGCTTGACAGGAGATCTTTGCAAATTATTGATCGCTTCAAGAGCCTTTACTGTGTATGATAGAAACATTTATTTTGATGAAGATTTAAGGTTTGTTTCTTTAATATCATCTGTTTTGAAATAAGAACCTCAGTAGATCATTGAAATCCTTAAAAAAGTTAGCTTTTAAAGTTTGCTGTGATATTTTGTACATTTCAGTGTGTCTTTTTAAACTGGTAATCATCTGAGTTATTGAGATGTACTTAGGTACCTTAGAAGACAAAAGGATAATGTGTAGTACCTTGTCTACCACGTAGTAGACAAATATTTGTTAAGTGAATGGTTAATGAATAAACAGAAATGGAAAAATAATTGATTATTTGTGAAAGAGGTAATTTGCTTGGGTGGAGGAATCTTGACAGTTATACCCAGGTAGTTCACAATTCAGAGATGAAAATCAGTTATCTAGGAATTGATTACCTTGTGTTGTGTCATGCTGCCAGGAATCCACAGAAATAATTGGAGAAAAATCTTAGCGATACCAATTAAATACTTACGTACATACCTGAAAGAGATGTGGAGGGGAAAAGGAACATGGACTGAGCATCTGCTAAGTGCGGGGGATTATGGTAGAGATGTTCAGGTGGGCTATCTCACCTGAGCCCCACTTGGCCCTGAGAGTAGATGCGATGACTTCACAGCCTGTGAGGAAATAGAGAACAGCAGAATCCTGGAGCTAACAAGTGGCAGGGCAGGAGTTTAACTACAGTTACCCTTGACCACAGGTTTGAATTGCATAGGTCCGCTTATATGAGGATTTTTTTCAGCCATACAGGGATCAGATTGAGGGATGTGAGACTCGCATATATGGAGGGTCAGCTTCTTTGTATATGTGGGTTCAAATGGACCAAAAGCGGAATTCGAGCACGTGTGGATTTTGGCGTCCGCAGGGGTCCTAGAACCCTGTGTGTACCAAGGGAATGCCGTGCAGTCTGACCCTAGACACACTCCTTCTGCTGCACCATACCTCCCTGCCGCAACTGCCCCCACCACCCCCCGCCCCGCCTCATTTGGAATTTTGTAAAGTGAGTTGTACTTGCGTTGTAAGTAGAAGAGAAAGCTGAAAATGACTTCTAGAAGTAAAACAGAAGGTAAAGAAGCAGGGACAGCCAGTCACATGCTTCCGTCTTGCTGCAGGTGCCTTCCTCCCTGCATTGTTCTGAATTTTTAAATTTTCTTTTTATGCAGAAAAAAATGAGGCTGAAAATTTAGAGGAAAATGAAGAGCCCTTCGTTGCCCCCTTAGGATTGAGCGTTCCGTCTGACGTGGAGCTGGTATGTGTCCTTCACGAGCACTAGTTGTCGTCATTATTAATTATCCTGATTCAGTCCTGCTTGTGGGAAAGCTCAATGATGATTACAGCTGCTTTTGAGGCATGTAATGCTTTAAAATGCTTTGTGAGTTAATGGGTAAAAAGATCACACCCTACTTATTTTCCTCAAAGAAAAAGGGAAGACTTATAGCAAAATTTGAACTAGACTGGAGCATTAGGGACTTGAGGACTTGGGTGTGTTTCAGCGGCCATATAGTTGAATCCCCAAGTCAGAATCAGTGGCAAGTGGGCTGTTACCCACACATAGATCCAAAAGCACTCTTGCTCAGGACAGCGTTGATTTCAGTAACGTTGCTTTGTTCTGGCTTTTTAAAGTGTGATTTTTGGGGGCACTTCACGTTACATTTTCTTGGCAATTTTCTGTGTTGTGATTAGGTCCCTGTGGCATCTCCAGGCCCAGGCTGCCCTTCCACTGATGAAGGGGAATTCTACCCTGGTTTTCCTCATCTGAGGGCTTAGCAGCTGGTTACTGTCTGTTCAGCATTGACCTTTCCTGCTATTTCAGTTGTGTCACATTAAATTAAGTTATAACAGGTGTTAAAGCCCAAACCAGGATTTTTCCTTTTTTTCTGAATATCCATTGAGGGAGTTCCACATTCTAGTCACATACTAAGCTGCTTTTTGCATATTAATCTTATTTAATGCTAACAGTCCTGTAAGTGAGCTGCTGTTTACTCTCCCTCTTGTGCCGATAAAGAAACAGAGACTTAGGAACGTCAAGAATTTAGCTAATAAAGGGCAACTGGGAACCGTGGTCTTAACTATGATGCCATCTTCAGTCACCATGCTTTATGGGATTTTTATACGTTTACTAGGGAAGTTGAAAATCTTTTCTGTTGCGTGTGTATACTTGGGAAGGACTCTTAAGTGTTCGTGCCTAGCAGGAAGTTTTTTCTTGGACATTTTCGTAACTGGATTGCAAGTGGCATAGACGCAGGCATTCTCGATTCTTTTGTGTCCCACATCCTGAATCACCTGCACGGCAGATGCCGGGAAAGCTCGGCACAGAAAGAGCATCTCTCACCTCCCACTGCGATCACTTGCTGCCAGTCTCATTGAGTTCAGCGTGAATTTGATGGTTCTTACCCTTCATTATGTGATGAAGGGCAATATAAAAATAGCCCTTTTAATTCCTGCCTCCAGCACTTTCCTTCTCTTCCCTTATTCATTTACATATCCTCTTTCTCTCTTTTATTCCTGCAAATATGGGTAAAATAACTTTTTGGATTTTGCCTAGTGTAATTACTACTTGTATTGGTAGTAATTTCTCGCATGGCTATAAAAAAATACCTGAGACTGGGTAATTTATAAAGAAGAGGGTTAATTGGCTCACGGTTCTGCAGACTGTACAGGAAGCCGGGCAGCATCTGCTTCTGGGGAGGCCTCAGGAAGCTTTAACTCATGGCGGAAGGTGAGGAGGGAGCAGGCATGTCTTAGCATGTCCAGAGCAGCAGGGAGGCAGGGAGGTGCTACACGCTTTCAAATGACCAGATTTCACAACAGCTCATTCGCTGTCTATCACGGGAGCAGCACTGAGGAGATGGTGTGAAACTACTCATGAAGGATCCACCCCATGATCCATTCATCTCCCACCAGGCCCCACCTCCAACATTGGGCATGACAATTCGACAGGAGATTTGGGTGGGGACATAGATCCAAACTCTATTACTACATCTGTTTCTTTCTCCATTTCTAGTATTGATGATTTTGCTATAGTTAAAGCTGAAATTACCCAAAGAGTTGATATCCTGAGACTTGTATTAATATTTTTCCATGTATTAGTATATGTCGTATTCCTGTTTGTTCTGAAATATGTTTATTATGCATGACACATTAACATGAAGCTTTAAAAATCAGTTACTCCATTTTATTAAATGCTAAGTGCTGCATCTGATATTTAATGCTAAAAGTTTATGTGAAGTTGACTATATGAAATGTTGTTTTTAGTGTTAAAGATTTTTTAAATTTTTATTCAAATTTAAATATAGAGGTACAAGAGAATTTTGTTGCCTTAATTCTTATTAAAATATTTAATAGCTTTGTGTTCTCAGCCAAACTAAGCATCACTAAGCTCTTGATAGTCTGCCAGATCAAACACACTTGTCACTCATTGGAGAGCAAAGTAAGTCTTAGTGTGTAGCAGCTTGCTATCTTATCATTAGAGTTTCTTCTAATGCTATTATAAAAAGGCCTCTTGAATGTTGTTTTGACTGTGTGGAAACTGAGTGCTTGATTGAGTCTCTCATTTGCATCTTTCATTTACTTTGTGGTAGTGTCAGTATTTCATTCTCATAATTATTATGATTTTTTGGCAGTAATTCATTGTGTAAATTATACACTATGGTGTCCATGTTAGTGGAGAAAATGTAGAAAACAGAAGTGTCTGAATTATAAGGTGTTTTGGTGACTAGGCCTCAGAATTGTTGAATTGTGGTTAAGTAGAGTATTGCTGCCTCAGGGGCAGGACATGGTTTGACTCACTGACGAGGTTGGAGTGATTGGGAAAAACAGCAGGTACTTTAGGAGGTTCTTGGTTTTTAAACTAACTTGATTTAGAACCTAATGATGACAGGATCCTTGAGGCTTTTGGATGAAGAGTAAGAAGTAGTTAGAAATTATAGCACCCGCCGGGCGCGGTGGCTCAAGCCTGTAATCCCAGCACTTTGGGAGGCCGAGACGGGCGGATCACGAGGTCAGGAGATCGAGACCATCCTGGCTAACACGGTGAAACCCCGTCTCTACTAAAAATACAAAAAAAACTAGCCGGGCGAAGTGGCCGGCGCCTGTAGTCCCAGCTACTCGGGAGGCTGAGGCAGGAGAATGGTGTAAAACCCGGGAGGCGGAGCTTGCAGTGAGCTGAGATCCGGCCACTGCACTCCAGCCCCGGTGACAGAGTGAGACTCTGCCTCAAAAAAAAAAAAAAAAAAAAAAAAAGAAATTATAGCACCCCAGGCTGGGAACAGTCGCTCATACCTGTAATCCCAGCCCTTTGGGAGGCTAAGGTGGGAGGATCACTTGAGGCCAGGAGTTCGAGACTAGCATGGGCAACGTAGTGAGATCCCATCTCTACAAACAAGTAAAAATAACAGGCCAGTGTGGTGGCGCATGCCTGTAGTCCCAGACCTGTTAGGGCATGGTTCCAAGGGAAATGTGCTTGCTCCAACACGTTATGGACAGAAGAAAAGCAGGGAAGGATTTGATAGTTGCTGTTATGTGCAACATTTACTCTGTTGATGAATAATAACATAGAACCAGCCTTTATGGAGCACTTACTGTGTACCAGACACTGTACTAAGTGCTTCTTCAGGCGTATCTCTCAGTTAATACTCAAAGTAACTCTACAGGCCGGGTGCAGTGGCTCACGTCTGTGATCCCAGCACTTTGGGAGGCTGACGTGGGAGAATCGCTTGAGCCCAGGAGTTCAAGACCAGTCTGGGCAACAGGGTGAAACTCCGCCTCTACAAAAAATAAAAAAAGTTAGTCAGGCATGGTGGCACATGCCTGTAGTCCCAGCTACTCAGGAGGCCAAGGTGGGAGGATGGTTTGAGCCCTGGAGGTGGAGGTTGTAGTGAGCTGATACGGTACTGCTGCACTCCAGCCTAGACAACAGAGCCAGATCCTGTCTCAAAAAAATAAAAATACAAAAATAACTCTATGAAGCAGATACAGTTGTTTCCAGATGTTAAGGTTTAGAACGTTAAGAGTAACTGCCCTAAGTTAGATATGTGAGAGTAAGGCCTGGGGTTCCAGCCAAGGGACCGACTGCAGAGCGCTGAACCACTGAAGTTAAGCTTTATCAAATCTGTGCAGATTAGAGTGTTATTTCATCATAATTTAGGTACTGTATTGTCACGGAAGGTGGGTGGGGAGGGAAAAAATGTTGATTTATTCTTGAATTGCTGTGGAGTGATTGGCCTTTTGTTTGGATTCGTAAGGACTCTTGACGTCTGATGAGCAGTAACTCTTGGTCCCCAGTGTGTCTTCCAGGTGTTTTCTCCCCACGCTTTGTCTTGTAAGTGATTGTATGACTCTCTGTGCAGAATTTAAGTATAGAGTGATATATGTTCCTCTATTCCTTATGGCTTCAGAATTTTAAAGCTTATTTTGGAAGACTTTTCCCACTCGCAAGAGTTTGAAAATATTTTCCTATATTTACTGCTAGTACTTCTGTATTTGTTTTTGTTTTGTTTTGTTTTGTTTTGTTTTTCTGAGACGGAGTCTTGCTGTGTTGCCCAGGCTGCAGGGCAGTGGCGTGATCCCGGCTCACTGCAAGCTCCGCCTCCCGGGTTCACGCCATTCTCCTGCCTCAGCCTCCTGAGTAGCTGGGACTACAGGCGCCTGCCACCTCGCCTGGCTAATTTTTTGTGTTTTTAGTAGAGACAGGGTTTCACCATGTTAGCCAGGATGGTCTTCATCTCTTGACCTCGTGATCCGCCCGCCTCAGCCTCCCAAAGTACTGGGATTACAGTTGTGAGCCACCGGGCCTGGCCGTACTTCTGTATTTGTATTTTTGCCTTTGAATTTTGACTCAATCTGATACTTATTTAGGGCTCTGGGCAAAGCAGGTATTTGATTTTTTTTCTCCCCTAATCCCGTGAGGAGAGGGCTGGCCCTGCTGCCCATGGGGTTCCTTGCTAATTTCCCTGTCTTCGTGTCATGCCACCTCCTTCCTGGTTCCCCAATGGGTCTGAGCTCAAACCTTTTCCAAAGCTGTTAGGAAACCGTACATTTGTGTGGGTTTTCTGACCTGTAGGTACCTCTCTCCCGTTTCCCATGCATCCTCTGGAGTTTAAATTCACATTAATGGAATTTCCAGGGAGGGGGAGAGGAGGTGTTAGACCCTTTCTGGAGCTCCGTCAGCTTCCTTAAACAGAAGGCTTCCCCACTGGATTTAAATTCGAAAAACAGTTTTCCTTTTCTCAGGCCATTGTAACATATGCATATTTATATGTTGACTGTATTTTTTAAATCTCATTGTGTAGTAGGAATGATCATGATATTCTTAAATGGAAAATGATTTACCCAAAGTCTGCATAATAAAGAAAGTAAAGAATTGCTTTTTCCAAACCAGGTACTTTTTAATCTCATTCAGTGTTGGTAGCCAACCTTGAAATATGTTCATAAGATGCTTTGTTTTTTTGTAAAATTACCTACACGTTGCTTTTTAACCATGGTAGTAGTAATATTATATAACAAATAGGCCAACTTTTAAGAAATTTTAGATCAACAAGTTGGTTTGGTCAATAAAGCCTCAACTGGGAACATCATATTTTCCTTTAAGGGTGGTTATTATGAAGGGATCATTAATTATTGATGTGTTTATGGAATATTTTGTTTTAACAATGAATAGCCAAAGCTACTGAAAATCCAAGTCATGATCCATATGCACACAATGGGCCTTTAACATGGAATTTAAATTATTTGGGGATTAATGAATAACTCTAATTGTAGACATTTATCCTTTTTAAGTGTGAAGGATGTTATTAGTTCAAAAATTAAATTAGAGAACTAAGCCATTTATATTTTATGAAGGATGAAGCCCTGAATTCTTAACCATCCATTTTTTATGAGAATAATTGCCAGTTTTATTTGCAAGTAATTTCCTAGTGTTAATCTCTTTGTTGATATGAAAAGTATTTTAGATGTGTGGCTTTCAGCCTTTGGTCTAACAAGATCCTTTTGGGGGCAGGAAATGCTAAGAGCACAAGGGTCGTCGAAGTGACTCCTTAGCAGCACATGAAAGGATGAGGGAGGGCTTTGATGCTGGGAAGAAAGTCACCTGGAGTGTCTGGAGTGTCCTATCTGCTCTGGCCAGACAACACCTAGGTGGTCTTCAGCTTGGGATACTGCTTTTAAGTGGGAATGGCAGTGAGCCAGGAACTGTGCAGAGGCTGAGGAGAAGGGCTCAGGTGCAGAAGACAAGACATGGTGTATGTACTCTTGTGGCTTTTGTTGGATGTCCAGAGGGCTGTTTTTTAAGAGGGAGCCTCCAAGCTGTGAGAACTAGTCCCCGCTAAGAAAAAGGAAAGAGCAGTGATTCTGATTATTGAGAACCATGGAATGTGTATCGTCTCACTAGAAAAATGGTTGTTTGTAAAATTTGCATACACAAAGGATTCACAAACCCCCTGAATTCCATCATAGAACCAAACTTAAAGACCCCTGATATATAGAAAAATGTTGACTTGGTGCAAAAAGAGGTTGCCTCCCATGGGTCTGTACCACGGTGGAGTGGCCTGCCTCAGCTGGCGAGTTTTCTCCCCTGCAAAATCCTGATGAGATTTGGAGATGAGGAGTCTGAACAGCCTTGGCTCTTCCAGCATCAAGTCTCGTATCTCTTAAAGTTGACAGTAAAGCTAGAGTCATTTCTTTGTTTTAATGAAATCATGTGGCCGGTGGACAAGAGCACAAATGGGTGATGTGAATATGTGTGTTTTCCCGTAGCCACCAACTGCTAAAATGCACGCCATCATCGAGCGTACGGCCAGCTTCGTGTGCAGGCAGGGAGCGCAGTTTGAGATCATGCTGAAGGCCAAGCAGGCCCGGAACTCCCAGTTCGACTTCCTGCGCTTCGACCACTACCTCAACCCCTACTATAAGTTCATCCAGAAAGCCATGAAAGAGGGACGTTACACCGTCCTGGCGGAAAACAAAAGTGATGAGAAAAAAAGTAGGTCCCACTGCGTCTGTTCCATCCAGACTTTGGGCCTGTGTTGTGGGGGTGGCAGGCAGGGAGTGGTTCTGGGAAAAGTTTGAAGACATACGTTCTTACAGATGCATGGTTGAAAGCCAGACTTGAATTTCTAGAATGTGTCTGAAATCCTGCAGCGAAGGCGTGGTCGTTACCCCTGCTGGTGGACCTTTATTAAATCCTTGGTTAATAGTTTATAGATAAATGAAATATAATGAAATATTGATGCTATCAGAACATAATCATCTGGGTGGGAAATTTTTGCCCTCATTTTGCCCACTTAACATTTCAGAGAGAAAACAGTTATACCCTCTCTTGGATTATTCATGTACCACAGTGTTCAGGGCTGTATAGCTCAATTATATATGGCCACAAAAGTGAACATTTTACTTGGATTATCTATTTTAAGCTATTATTTTTATAACAGTGTCTCTATTTTGGAGTTCTTACTGCAAAAGCCAGTTAGCTGTATTTTGAATAAAGATGGTATTTTGACAAGTCTATTCACATATGTGTGTGTATACACACACACACACACACATATCTTCCATTGTTTTTTTTTTTTTTTTTATTAGAGACAGAGTCTTACTCTTGTTGCCCAGGCTGGAGTGCAGTGGCACGAGCACGATCTTTGCTCACTACAACCTCTGCCTCCTGGGTTCAAGCAATTCTCATGCCTCAGCCTCCCGAGTAGCTGGGATCGTGGGCACGTGCCACCACGCCCGGCTAATTTTTGTATTTTTAGTGGAGACAGGGTTTCACCATGTTGGCCAGGCTGGTCTCGAACTCCTGACCTCAGGTGGTCCGTCCACCTCAGCCTCCCAAAGTGCTGGGATTACAGGCGTAAGCCACTGTGCCTGGCCCTTCCACTGAATTTTGTTCTCTTCAGCCAAAATAAGTTTCAAATCAGTTGTGTAAATCTTAATGCAGATCTCATCTTCAGGTTTGTTGTAGTTTATTTCTGTTGCTGTTATTTTACTTTTCATAAATTAGTACAATTTTTGCCCTTTTTTAAAAAAGAAAAAGAAAGAAAGAAAAAAGCATACAGAGCCCCAGACCAGCTGGTGTTCAGTGTTGGCAGGAGTCACCAAATGGCCAAAGGTCGCAGTCCTTTCTAGCTGGCCTTCGTCTCAACAACTTGGGTGACTCTAGGGAAAAGTTACGAATAGCGTTTTTTGGACAGATAACCAAGAAGCTCTACCTTTGGCTGCTTCTAATTTTTTGCATAATTAATTTGTACTTCTTTTCTCACCAAACACCAAAATCTTGAAATGTGATTTTGATTTCAGAATCAGGAGTCAGCTCTGACAATGAAGATGATGATGATGAAGAAGATGGGAATTACCTGCATCCGTCTCTCTTTGCCTCCAAGAAGTGTAACCGCCTTGAAGAGCTGATGAAGGTTTTTATCTCATTGTTGAACTATATTTTTTATGCCACCACAAAACTGCTAACGTAATTTTGGAAAATTTGAAGCATGTCATTCTTGTGTGTTACAGTTGTATCTCATTTTATCATCATTGAGGTGTATTTGCATTTTTGTTTTTAGCTGGGTGACAAAGCATCTGCTTCTTTGGTTTCTTACCTATCTAATAAAATTCATGAGCATTTGCTCATGATAATTTTATCATTTCATTACAGTTTTACTCTCTGAGATACTTAGAATAAGTAGAGTGTTGGTTAAGACTTGGAAATTGTTCTGTTGTCCGGGTGCGGTGGCTCACACACGTAATCCCAGCACTTTGGGAGGCTGAGGCGGGTGGATCACCTGAGGTCAGGAGTTCAAGACCAGCCTGGCCAGCATGGCAAAACCCCATCGCTACTAAAAATACAAAAATTAGCCAGGCATGGTGGGTGCACTTGTAATCCCAGCTACTCAGGAGGCTGAGGCATGAGAATTGCTTGAACCTGGGAGGTGGAGGTTGCAATGAGCCAAGATCACACTACTGCACTCAAACCTGGGAGACAGAGTGAGACTGTGTCTCAAAAAGAAAAAAAGAAAATTGTTTAGTTGTGATTTCATCGTAGGATTAGATTTTATAGGATTAGAATATATGCATCTTCAAGTCCTCTGTTACCGTCGTAGATTGTTTTTAAATAAATGTTTCCACTTCTAATTCTCCTTTCATCTGTGTGAAGAAACCACTCAGCAGTATCTTGTGGTTAATTCACACCACTCTGCCATTTGCGACATAAAAAACAGGAGTCTACTAGATTTAAGCGTCTAGTTTTCAGCAGTTAAGCGTCTAGTTTCAGCAGTTGTGCAGTGTGGGTGACCTGTTGTGGGAATGATTGCTGATTGATTTGACTGGAAAAGCTGTTGGTGATTAAAAATCAGAAACTCCTATAAGGAAAAACAGTTTGAAGTTTTGCATGGGGTTTAATTGGTGTCAAACTGGACTTAGTTGTTCATCTGTCCTTTTCTTGATAGTTATTTTGGAAATTGAAACCCTGTGTTTACTCAGTTCCTCTGAGACAGCCAGCTGGGGCATTTGGCCACAACTAGTTAGGACCTACATGGGTGCGTGTGTGTGTGTATGTTTTTTCTGAGGCATGTACACTGTGTCCTAGAGGTGAGCATTTTGTAGCAGAAGAGTTCCGTGTGGTTCGGAATACTGAATGCTAAGGCTGTGTCTTCTCTGTTTTCAGCCCTTGAAGGTGGTGGACCCAGATCATCCCCTTGCAGCGCTTGTTCGTAAGGCGCAGGCTGACAGCTCCACTCCCACCCCACACAACGCAGATGGTGTGCCTGTGCAGCCCTCCCAGGTGGAGTACACGGCAGACTGTGAGTACTCACTGTGTGTATCCTGACCTGTGTTCAGCTGCCTGTGACAGAGCCAGCTGCAGGGCTCTAAACCCCAAGTGTTCTGTCCTCCAAGTGTAGCAAGTTTGGAAGCAGGCAGCCCAGAGCCAGCGCGTGCCCCAAGGGGGAGTGCCATGAGGCTTTCCTTTGCTTGGCCCCGTGTCAGCAAGATGGCTGCCCTGTTCCAGCATTAGTTCTGCATTCCAGGAAGGACTGGCAAATGTAGTTGGCTGCCTCTTCTTTCTTTTATTATTTTTTTTTTGAGACAGAGTTTCACTCTGTTGCCCAGGCTGGAGTGCAGGGATGCAAGCATGATTCACTGCATCCTTACCTCCCAGACTCAAACGATCTTCCCACCTCACTCTCCCTATTAGGTGGGACTACAGGCACTATAACTCTGGGCTAATTTTGATTTTTTGATAGGGATGGGGTCTCACTGTGTTGCCCAGGCTGGTCTCGAGCTCCTAGGCTTAAGCAGTCCTCCTGCCTTGGCCTCCAAAAGTGCTAGGATTACAGGCGCAAGTCGCTGCTCCTGGTTCTGGCTCTGCCCTTCTTTAAATATCTCCCCCCAAGCCATACCTAGTGGCTTTCCTTACCTCTCAGTGGCTAGCGTGGTGTTCCGTGGTCTCCCCACCTACAGCAGAGGCTGGGCAGTGGGGCCTCCGTTAAACACATTGCTGCCCTAAACAAAGTCAAATGCTGTTAAGAACAGGGAGAATGGGAGACACATAGTTTTGTCTAACACAGTTGCTTTCTTTAAAAAGGCCACGGCAGGCCAGGCATGGTGGCTGGTGCCTGTAATCCCAACACTTTGGGAGGCTGAGGTGGGAGGATCACTTAAGCGCAGGAGTTTGAGACCAGCCTGGACAACATACTAAAACCCCATCTCGACAACAAATAAAAAAAGTAGCTGGGCATGGTGGTCTGATCTGCTTGGGAGGCTGACGCAAGAGGATGGCTTGGCCCCAGGAGGTCAAGGCCGCAGGGAGCTGTGATGACACTGCCGCAGATAGAGCAGTACCCTGTCTCCAAAAAAAAAAAGCCTTCCAGTGTAAGGCAGCATATTATGTGCATATGTAAAGGAATTACATTTCTTTTTCTCGGTGATTGCAATTATTTTATGGTATTGATCGAAGGTAAGTCTTGAAGGTCCATGCAGGAGATCGTTTGAGAGTGTTTGGCCTTGGTTCCAGCACCATGTCTTTTTGTAATTGTTTTGTTCAGAGGTTAAATACAGAATGAGGAAGCTTTAGCAGAACCGAGGAACCACCTGCTGAGTCTGCTTCCCAGGCGCATCTGGTGCCCTGACTCCATTTGTAAAGCTTAGATTCTTCGGTTCAGCCAGAGATGAGCTGTTAAAACATGAGCTCCTCTTTATTTGGGACAATCTTTTGTAAACATCACAGCTGTGTTCTTCGCTTTTCCCTTTTAGCACTGGCATATACTAAACGTTTTTAGACTTTAAAAAATTAGTTATTTGAGTGAACTTTCTGCATGTGTCCCCCCAAAAAACTTTTAAAGCTGAGATTATCTTTAAATGATTAAATCAAGTCATATCAAATTTCATTGAATATTTAAATCAAAGATCATCTCTACTGCTACAGAGGTGCGTGTTGAATGGTGTAGGCAGCCAGCTAACTGAGGTGCTCTGTAGATCACTCCTAACGCCCAGTCCTCACTGCATGGATTTTTGGATGGACGACCGCACACCTTTAAGTCCTCAGCCCCACTTGGCAGCCTATGAAGCTCCTGCCCTGGCATCATGGGGCGCTGTGCTCTGCCTGGGATGCCTGCCCACTGAGGGACTATCCCTCTGCTTCCTCCTTTCCTTTTGCCAAGCCTGTCGTTGAGTTTGCTTGAGCCACATGCATTGTCCGTGCACGTCCACTAGATCCCTGAAGCTGTTGCAAAGCAGAGGACTAGAAATTCAGGGCGGGCTGACCCTGATTATTTGCCGTGTTAATCACTAGTAGAAGAACAGCTATGTGCAGACCCCGCAGGGCCAGGCAGGATGGTGGAGCTGGCTGATAGTGGCCGTTCTGTGCCACACAGCATCCCTTGGTCTAGTGGGAACGTGATCTGAACCGAGGCATGCTGGGGCCGCATTGTGAGCTGTCTGGGTCAGAAGGCTGGGCACATTCCCAAGGGTTCACCACAGGGTGACCAGAGCCCACACACCTTGGTTTCTCCCCACCTGCTGTTGGCTCCCAAGACCACTGAGGAGCCATGACAGCCTCTGCAGGAGCCCCAGACTTACTCTGTTCAGGCCCCCGACTACCACCACCCTGGGTACTGACGGCACCCCACCCCATCCTCCCAACTGCAAGTGCTCCAGTAGGGGGCGCCCTCTCCTGCCCCTCAATACAGTACAGTTGTTTTGAAACATTATCTCCCCTCAACACAGCGAGAGTAGTGGACACACACATGTGAGAGTAAGGCGGCTGGGTGCCTGGAGGCTGGGGAAAGCATGCGTGTCTGATGTTAGGGTCTGTGGGTTTTAGACACATGCTCCTGCATCAGCCATACAGGTCAGAGCCCTTAGCACAGCGCCTACAGCCTCCTCCATGAGCACTCGGGACCACTACCACAGCCCCACCCATCTTGGATCTGAGGGCTCAGAAGGTGGGGGAGGTATCCTCATCCAGTTTCCAAGAAGAGCCAAGAGCTAGAACTTTGGCTCTAAATCACTGTAAAACCCAGCAGAAATCAGTATAAACCTGTACTCAGGCACTCAGCCTTACGGGATGAGTGGCTGTGGCGTGGCAGTAATAGGGTCCTCCAGCACCATGCAAGCCCGGGCTGTGCAGCTGCTGCGGAATCTGCAGAGGTTCCAGGGTGCCTCACTGACACATGCCTCCCTGCCCGCCATCTTCCTCTGCTACCCTTTGAGTATCTTGTTCTGCCTGCCTCATGCTTCTGTGTGCTGTTGAAGTTTCGTGGATGAAAGTCCCTCATGACTTTGTCTTCACCTTCCTGGGTTTTCAGTGAAGTTGTTGTGGAATTTGGGGTCCTGTGTGGCGGGTTGTTGGCAGTTGCAGGTGGAGACAGCAGTCATTGCTTTACCCAGGTTTGTCATGATTAGGGAACTACCTGTAATTCATGGACTGACTACTCTGTGGTTATTGGTTTGTAATCAGTCATTGGTAACAGCATTTATTTACAAATACAGTTCAAATAGAGGGAACACTGGTCATAGTTTTTGGGTTGAGTTCCGTCATGCTAAAGTTCAAGATAATATTTTTACATTCATTATATGTAGTTAGTTTCCAAAAGTATTAATGCATTGGGATCTCAACTATGCTTAAAATAATAAACTGAAGAGAGCTGTGCAAAAAAATACTATGAGGCTCAGAGCTACCTCTCAGATTGGCATTTGGTTGATTTTTTTTCTCTGCATACCTTTTTCATTTTCCTAATGTTTTTGGGTATGCATTGTTATTTTACTTTTTTTTTTTTTTTTTTTTTTTTGAGATGGAGTCTCTGTCACCCAGGCTGGAGTGCAGTGGTGCAATCTCGGCTCGCTGCAACCTCCACCTCCTGGGTTCAAGCAAGTCTCCTGCCTCAGCCTCCCAAGTAGCTGGGATCACAGGCACTCGTCACTACACCCTGCTAATTTTTGTGCTTTTAGTAGAGACAGGGTTTCACCATGTTGTCCAGGCGGGTCTCAAACTCCTGACCTTAGGGGATCCGCCGGCCTCAGCCTCCCAAAGTGCTGGGATTACAAGCTGAGCCACTGCACCCAGCCATGTGGCCATTATACTTAAGAAACAAGGTAAAATACAAAGTTCATAGAATAACCATAGTGTTTGAAATGCCGTGACAGTGAGGACAAGAGCAGCCTGTGCCTTGACCTGAGTTTGTGGCAAGCCCAGGCCTGTACAGATCTCCCGAAGTTCCTTCTCAGGCCTCTGAGCTGCTTGAAGAAAAGACCTTAACTCATGGGCTGTGTCTGACGAGCCTTTGTGAATGTAGTGTATGAAGTTGGTGGACTGTTTTGAAATTCCTGCTTCAGCCAGCACAGGGGAAGGTTTGAGGGGCCCCTTTCTGTCTTGGGCCCACCCAGCCCTGCTCAGGAGAGCTTGAGAAGCAGGTCTACGGGTTATGCTGCCCTTGGCTGCTCTCGGCTTGCTCCTCGTCTCCCCCTGATGTACCCAGTGTGTTCATAGAAGTGCTGTCCCACGGGGTTTCGTATACAGCCTGTTATTCCTGTATCTCTAGTGTGTGATTTTCCATGTTCTGGGCATGCATGGGTTTGTTTATTAAACAGCCAGCTTTCTACAGAGAAGGCACAACCGTCAGAGGCATTAAAGTAATTTTCAGAAGAGGACTTAAACTGTGGGCTTTGCACTTGGGGAAATAGTAGGATACTGGAGAGAAAGCTATCTGGAAAATTACTAACATTACTGATAACATTTTGGGAGACTCGCAGCTGGGGCAAACCTGGGGCCCCGTGGGGTCTGGAAAGGGGTGGGGCTAGTGTCCGTCGAGCACGTCAGCTTCCACAGCACCCAGTTACTTTTCCCGAGGACAGAGGAACTGCGTGTGAGGGAGGAGGCGTGGTTTAAAGCCTGCAGAGACTCATGCCCCACGATGAAAGCAGAGCTCTGTGACCCGCGTTTCAAACCACTGCCAACTGTGGACACCAAAGACAAGACAAAGGACGTTTTGGCCGTAGACTTGAAACGTCAGCTCTATGAGAGCGGGCTGGGGATGGCGCGGTCTCCCTGGGACTTACTGGGAAGGTGCGTATCGTCGGGAGCTCCTCACCCTGCCCTGCGAGAACTTTCTTGTGTGCATCTCTGCCATCTCCTCCTCCCATTCCTGAGCTGTGGAGCCAGGAGTGGACTGGCAGGCCTATAAGGTGCCTTTCACATTGAGGGTCTTAGGATTTGCAGTCCAGCTTTGCAGGGAGCGGCAGTTTGTCGTTTGTAGGAGAAAATTTCACGATCATAAAGCACAGCATGCATCCTGAGATCCAGGCCGGGCCCCGCCTGCCCTGCCCCAGTGCTCAGAGGGCCACAGGAGCAGGGCTTTCCCCTCGCCTCTGAGCGGCGGAGCCGAGGCTGGAGGTGGCGCAACTCCGTGTTCTCGGGGCATTTCTTCCCCGTGTTTTTTGGGGGCTCACAGGCTGCAGCCGTATTCTTGGAGAGAGGAGGAGGCCTGTGACAGCCCAGAAGGAAACAGCAGTCCATACAGTCTCCTCATGACAGGGACAGAGGACCCCGCCCTGGGGTCACAGGCTTGGTGAGGTAGGGGGACGGGCAGGGGTGGGCCCTGAGGTGTGCAGAATGTGTGTTTGGGCTTGTCTTCCTGCCACAGCGCAGTAGCCCTCCCAGGCCTTGATCCTGGCACCTGCCCCTCCACTCCCCACGCAGCTTCATCCTCCAGGGCATGGTCTCCAGATGACTTACCTCCTAGATACAAACAAGACCCTAAACACACACATGGGAGCAGCTCAGCGCCCTGTGCATGGCTTGCCACCACCATTCAGGAACTTTGCTCCTGTCTTAGGTGAGTGCCCACCATGTGGCACTGAGGCCCGACAGCTCAGGTGACAGTGACACCTGCAGCAGAGGCTGGGGAAGCTCAGAGCCTCTGCCATAGTGGACGCCAGGTGGCCCCTGGCACAGAGAGCATGTTCATCGCTGGCTCCTGCCGCCCTTGAGGACTTGAAGGCTGATGTTGGGCTGGGTGTGGCTCGTACATAGGACAGGCCACACACTGGGTTCCTGTTTTTCCCACCACTTAGAATACAAAGTTACAGACTTTGGGTTCTTAGGAAGACAAGAATGAGTGTCTGGGCTAGCCATGATCTAAGCCAAGAGGACTTTAAAATGAATGTGCAGGGGAAATGAGAAGAGGACTTATGATCAAACAGAGACTGACTAGGAGGTCAGAGAGGCAGCCACCCCGCCCCACGCACTCCCCGCTTATAAGCTGGGGTCCCGTTGTTGTGTTACCACACTTCTGTTGTAGAGCCTATTACGGTTTTGAGTTACACAGTCGTGTGTGCTTGTGCATGTGTGAATGCCCTGTGGACCTGGAGGTCTGTGAGGCAAAGGCTGGGACTGTCTTACTGGCCAGCATGCTCCCTACACCTCGATCCAAGGGGCCACGGGGATCCCAGGAACATTCACCGAGTAACTTCAGAAAAGTGAAGAGCAGAAGTTCCAAAAGCACCTGGTGCTTCCTGGGAGAAATCACCTGCACAGGTACCTTGGATCCAACTGACATGTGAGATGAACGAGCTCTCTGTCCGTGCGCACGTGTATGCACACATGTATGCTGAGGAGCAGGCATTCAGACATGACGAAGCTGCTGCCGCAGCCGCAGATACCACCTCAGCTGGCATGGCGCATGGGGGCGGGGTGGGGCAGTGAGGGGGGCCTGCTCTGAGAGACGGACAGGTCAGGCCGGAAGCGACTGTCCGTGAAGGTGACGCTCATACCATAACCTTAGCAGCGAGCTGTTGCCACACAGTCACAAAAGTGGGAGGCAGCAGTGGAGCCGCGTGGCCACAGGCACTCGGACTCTCCAGAGAGCTGGCTAGAGGCTTTCCTGGCTGGAAGCAGTGACAAGTATTTGGGTTTGAGGGACAAAGGAAACTTGAAAATGACAAAACTGAAAAATCAAGTCCCCACAACCTCCCCGAGCAAAGAAAGCCGTCGTAGCCATGGGCTGTGCCTCATTCCTGCACGCCCGCGACGGAATATTTGTGCGCGTTTTCCCGGGACAGCCTTTGCAGTTGGGCTTTGCTGTGGCTGGATGACGCTGAGCCCTTTGCTTTGCTTCTCTAGGCCTCAGTTTTCCCATTTGTACCATGAGGGTATTAATTTAAATAGCAGAAGCACTCTATCGTATTCTGAATGGGACAGCAGTTAATTCTGGAACGTTTGGGAGGTTTCCCATTGCTCCTGTGAGCCCCGGGGAGAGTTTGAGAAACAAATGATAGAGCGTCGACATGATCATAAAGTGTTACGCGGCCACCGAAGGTCTCTCGGGCCTCGTAGTTGGCACTTTAAGCAAAATAGGCGGTTAAAACAGGTCTACACATGCTGTGTGTGGACCCAAACCATGAACATATGCTGGGCCTCAGCTCGTGCTGTTCCCTTGGTCTTGGCGTCCTGTGGTCCTCACATGAGCTGCACCCAGCCAGCAGAGCCCTGACCTCCAGTCTGAGTTTCTGTAAAGTGATGCTGGACTTACAGTAGTTCAAGGACTTGATGGTTACTTCTCCCTCCTCAAGTTGCACTATGGCTTTTTATTAAAGCAGGTGACTTTTTGTCCATCTTCTCAAAGTATTCAGCTTCATTTTCACAGAAATGATCATTCTCATCTCTCACTCAAGTTTTACGTTTGCATAAATTTTCATCAAACGTAATTACAGTAAGTTTAACTGGAAAAAATAAGAGAAAGACTCGAATGTTAAAAGCAAAAAGGCCCAGGCTTCTGAAGAGACGCCCCTTCTACCCTGGTGTTTGTCATGGCACCGGCCAACCCAGCAAGATGGAGCTGTCAGTCCAGCCAGGAAGCTTCTGCATGCGTCTCAAACAAGGCGGCACCAGCACAGAAATCCACAGGCCCTGCAGTGGGAAGGGATGAATGAGTCCCCAGAAACAGATCCAAATAAAAATAAGGACGGAGAAAAGGAAACACCAAGCTAACAGGAAGGGATGTTCTAAGACATGAAGAGCTATCTGGAAAACATCACATTAAAGCCTCACTTTTACCCAGTATCAGAGTCACTTCCAGATGTAAATGCCAGTTGTGGAAATTCTTAGGAAAGGAAGGATGCTTCAGCAGAATGAAGAATCATCTATTTTCAGTCCGCAGTTATGTTCAACTAATTTTAAAAACTTTGAGGGAAAAAAAAAAGCCTGTATGTCTAAACAGCTTTTACAATCAAATAGGAAAAAATTGTGATAGTCCAGTAGAAGAATGATCTTCAGTGTGAATAAATCACAGAGGTAAAAATGCCCATACGGTTTTACAGGCTCACCCTCACTGCCTCTCACAGACATTGTGTCTGTTGACCGCAGAGCCTGAAATCCGTAGTGACCACCACTCCAGCGCTTTGGTTCAGCTCAGCTGCAGCGAATGTGTTACGATGGGAGGCTTCGTATTACAGTAGAAAGGAGCGCGCTCACAGGCACACAGAACACTCTGCAGGTCTAAGACTTAGGAGAAGACGAAGATTTCTAGGCTGTTAGAATGTTATTTTGTATATGCAAGTTTGGGTACCTTAATAATAGAGATTAAGTAAATGCAGAGGAAACCTACAATGACGTGCCATTTTTCAGCTGTCACTTAAGCAGAGAAAGAAAAGATGACAGACATTTATTCTTGGTGGGGGTGTACATTTGTACCAGCGATGTGGTACATGTGGAGGGCCAGCAGGCAATCGGTCTAAAACACACAGGCCTCCAACCCCGGATGTCTGCTCTCATTTACTAACGTGTAGGTGAACATGGCTATGTAGCCACTAGATATTCATCAGAGTACGATTTTAGTAGTAGCAAAAGCCTGAGACGACCATGTCCTCGGTGGAGGACTAATGGAGTCCCTCTGGTGCGCTCTCACAGTGGGCTGCAGGGCTCTGGGGGTGAGCCAGGACCCGAGTATTGCAGGGCTGCCCGCCGGAATGCCTCTTCCTGAGGATGGAGACGAGGTGACTCAAGGGGAGGGCAGCACGAGGTGGTCTGTTCACGTCAGAAGGGGAGGGAAGTGTCTGTACGTGCTTCTGTATCAGCACCTAAAAGGACAGGTAAGAAGGACCAGTGACCAGCACAGAGAGGGGAACTGGAAGGATGAGGTTGCAGTCTCACCTGCCCGTTTGTGCTGCTTGATTATTTTCAGCGTGACTCATCACCTCAAAACATGCAGATTGACATGCTGCTTATTTTGAGACTAAACTAGTATCCTGAATTAATTCCTTACAATTCTGTATTTTAATAATACGTGCTTTTATAATTTTGAGGTGTTTCATCTGCTCATTGTATTTAGTTTAGGTGGAAGCGGTCCCTGTAACATCCTTTTCCCCGTGAAGACTTGCATGCCCAGTACTGCTGTGTCTCGCGCGGGCTGTTGGGTCACTGAGCTTTTCTGGCTTTCATATGGCCTGGTGTTTAATAATTACCTTAGGATATACTTGGTCATTCTTTCTTATTTACTTCCTACTGATAGAGATTTTCCTACATTTTGGCAGCCTGGGAAGAAAAGCATCTATTTTTTTCCTTAAAGTCCAGCAGAATTTTACATATATGTATGTATATAAAATGGTTTTTCTAGAAGCTCATTAAATATGGATGTGTAAAACTAACAATTTATTTCATGTATTAATTCGCCTGACAATGAACCACTTTTCATGCTCTTTGTTTTTCATTACTTAGTTGTCTCCTGCTATTTACCTATAAATCCTTACAGAAGAGTATAAATAATAAAATTAATTATGCAGGCGGCAGTAATAGTGAAATACTGCCCACTGTGATAGCCTATGGTTTTTTAAATAAAATGCCAACTCAGTTTTTCTTAATATTTATTCTATAAATATCCGCAGTGAAATTAAACCATTGCACTTGGCTACTATAGATATTTTCTAGCTTGGTCCTGGTTTTTTAAATGTGTCTTTGCTGTTTATGGTATATTTTTTCTGCAAATCATGACCTTGAAGTTCTTACTTTCCAAACTCATTTTTAAAAATGGTTTTATTGTATGTCAAGAGAAGAAGAAAGAAAGCAAAAATATTACCCAAGATTCCACCATCCAGAAATAGCCATTAGTGAACATCATTAGCAAAGTGGAAAAGACTGAGGTCATCGTGCTAAATAAAAAGGAAAGAAAGAAGCTTGTTATCTGTGGAACACAAAGATCATCTTTATGCACGAATATCAATTAAAATGTTGGCTGTGTCTCTAGAAATACTTACGTTAAAGTGAAAATAAACTGAATTTTACTTAAACAGAAGAGCCTGCTACTGCTATCTAAAAGTGAAGTAGCTGTGGAACTTTGGATGAAAATTTCCTTTATGCCTAAAGAATTCAGTTCTGAAAAAAGGTCAGGAGAACATTGAGAGGTTGTCATTGTAGATGTTTTTTAAAGCTGTATATTTTCCCGATTTTGTTAGAGTTTTCAACTTTTCTTTGCATTTAATATCTATCGAACATCTTTGTATAACAGTGCATTAGATCTCTCTCTCCTCGCTGTAGCAGCTGCCTAGTATCCTGTCGTATAGATTTATTATGAAATAGCCCTCCATTAATTGGTAATTTGATAATTTATGATTTCCAATTATTTCTGCTTTTTGAATACTGTAATGAACACTTCGTTTTTGGGGGGTTTTTTTTGTTTTTGGGGGTTTTTTTTTTTTTTTTTTTTTTTTTTTTTTTTTTTTTTTAGACGGAGTTTTGCTCTTCTCTCCACGGATGGAGTGCAGGGCCAGATCATCAGCCTCACTGCAAGCTCCGCCTCCGAGGGTTTACGCCATTCTCCTGCCTCAGTCCTCCCGAGTAGCTGGGCTACAGGGATGCCCGCCGCACCTCCAACAACGGTATAGTTTTTTTATTTTTTAGTACGAGTACGGGTTTCACCGTGTTAGCCAGGATTGGTCATCGATTCTGGGATCCTGTGATCCGCCGTCTCGGCTTCCCAAATGTGTGGTGTATTCAGGCTTGAGCCCGCGCCCGGCCTTTTTTTTTTTTTTTTGAACAGAGTCTCATCTTTCAGCCATAGGAGTAGCGTGATCTTGACTCACTGCAGCCTCAACCTCCCAGGCTCAAGCTATCCTCCCACCTCAGTCTCCTGAGCGGCTGGGACCACAGGCATGTGCCACCACACCTGGCTGATTTTTTAGATGAATTTTCTAGAGGGTTTTGCTATGTTGCCCAGGCTGATCTTAAACTCCTGGGCTTAAGTGATCTACCCACCTTGGCCTCCCAAAGTGCTGGGATTACAGGCATGAGCCACTGTGCCCTGCCAATTACTTACTGCTTTTAAGCACTAACACGGTATAATCCTATATGCAAGATAAAAATCTTAGAAAATAAACAGCTAGTTCAAAAAGTATATGCATTTGTTCAAAGGATTACCAGTGACCGAGCGGTTGCCTTCTGAAACATTGTGCCGTGTGCATTGCTGCATTGTCACCGCGGGGATATGAGAGCTGCTTAGTTGTGTAGCCATTTAAAATGTAAGATTGATTTGAATATGCTGATACAGAAATATATTGAAGAGTGAATAGGACAGTTAATATGTTATATATATGACTTTGACTTTGGTTCCTTTATAGAAATATTTTTATATTATGAGAGTTTATAAATAGTATTTGCGTTCTGTTATTCCCCAGTTGCTTTATTTTTTTGAGACGGAGTCTCGCTCTGTCGCCCAGGCTGGAGTGCAATGGCACGATCTAGGCTCACTGCAAGCTCCGCCTCCTGGGTTCACACCATTCTCCTGCCTCAGCCTCCCAAGCAGCTGGGACTACAGGCTCCCAGCACCACGCCCAGCTAATTTTTTGTATTTTTATTAGAGACGAGGTTTCACTGTGCTAGCCAGGATGGTCTTGATCTCCTGACCTCGTGATCTGCCCGCCTTGGCCTCCCAAAGTGCTGGGATTACAGGCGTGAGCCACCATGCCTGGCCCCCAGTTGCTTAATTTTAGTTTTATGGTTGACTGGATTTGTTTTTTCCCCATAGCTTCTCCTTTTGAGTTATTTATTCAATTCATCTTTTCTTGGTCATTTGAATTTCATAAACAAGTACGTTTTTACAAGGGCTATAGTTCATGAATTTCTGCCTCTTGAAAAATGCCTGCGTTTGACCTTTATGTGAACAGGACAGCTTGTCTGGGTATAAAACTCTCAGGTAATGCTGTGGGCCTCTCAGGTCTCTGGGAACTGGCATCTGATGCCATTTCCACGGCACGGCAGGGTGGCCCAGGGCGGCTGGGTGGGTCATGACTGCTTATTTGGGTTTGTTCATTGGTTGGTTTGCATTCATTGCTCCTGTGCTGCTCTCTGAGTTTTTTCGTGCTTGAACATCTTTCTCGGCTGCCTTGTAACATAAAGAGCAATTTGCAGGGAATGATGCACCGAGTCACTTGCCTGGGATTCAGAAGTGGAACTGAACGCTGCTGTGGAAAGGGCGAGGCCAGCCCTGTCTTCCGTACCCTGCTCTGGGAGGCAGATGCTCTTTCTGACCCAACATCTGAGGAAGTCTCGCTTTGCCCTTAAATTTTATTAACTTGATTTCCCATTTTTCAGGGACTATATTGTACACCTTTCAGTCAAAGATTCAGTTCTCATTTCCGGGAAGCTCCTTTCTGTTGTGCCTCGAGCACCTTTCCTATCCCATGCATTGGTGCCTCTGCTTGAAGGACGCAGCCTCTTGGTTCGAGTCACCTTTCTTCTGTGTTTCTCTTTGGCACTCAGCAGGACTGTGTCCGTCTTCCCTGTCAGCGACTTTTTTCAGCCATGTCTATTTATTCCTTGTAGTTTAAATTCCATTGGTTCTGCAATGGTATTGTTTGGATGCTTGGCTGGTTTTCTAAGCTTTACAGCAAAGCTCCATAGCCTTTCTATATAAAGGTGCATGTCTTCAGCCCTGCAGCTGCCCAGCCTGTATGCAACCCCTGCTCTGTCCCTGGGGTGTGGAGGCAGCTGCAGATGGTCGTAGACCCGTGTGTGCGGCAGGGCTTCACTGAAGCTTAATTGAGGGATACGAGGGTTTTCACTTTTTTTTGTTGTTTTTTCTTTTTTTTTTTTTTTTTTTTTTTTTGAGATGGAGTCTCTGTCTCCCAAGCTGAAGTGCAGTGGCACGATCTCAGCTCACTGCAACCTCCGCCTCCCGGGTTCAAGCAGGTCTCTGCCTCAGCCTCTCGAGTAGCTGGGATTACAGGCGCCTGCCACCACACCCAGCTAATTTTTGTATTTTTATAGTAGAGATGGGGTTTCACTGTCTTGGCCAGGCTGGGAACTCCTGACCTCATGACCCACCCGCCTTAGCCCCTCAGAGTGCTGGGATTACAGGCGTGAGCTACCGTGCCTCACCTAGCGTTTTAATTTCATGTAATTTTGACATCATAAAATGTTATTGTTTTGTTTGTATTTTTTTCAACCATTTAAATATGTAAAAACCAGGCCAGCCATGGTGACTCACATCTATAGTCCCAGCACTTTGGGAGGCCAAGGTGAGTGGATCTCTTGAGCTCAGGAGGTCAAGACCAGGCTGGGCAACACAGTGAGACTGTCTGTACAAAAAAATTTAAGGCCGGGTGCGGTGGCTCAAGCCTGTAATCCCAGCACTTTGGGAGGCCGAGACGGGCGGATCACGAGGTCAGGAGATCGAGACCATCCTGGCTAACATGGTGAAACCCCGTCTCTACTAAAAAATACAAAAAACTAGCCGGGCGACGTGACGGGCGCCTGTAGTCCCAGCTGCTTGGGAGGCTGAGGCAGGAGAATGGCGTAAACCCAGGAGGCGGAGGTTGCAGTGAGCTGAGATCCGGCCACTGCACTCCAGCCTGGGCGGCAGAGTGAGACTCCGTCTCAAAAAAAATAAATAAATAAATAAATAAATGAATTTAAAAATTAGGTGACCATAATGGCGCACACCTCTGGTCCCGGCTGCTGGGGAAAGTGAGGTGTAAGGGTTGGCAGCAGGGAGGGCATCGAGGAGTTCCAGGCTGCAGGGAGCAATGGTTGTGCCACTGTGCTCCAGCCTGGGTGACAGAGCGAGACCCTGTCTGTCTCAAAAGAGAAAAAAGCCAGTAAATACCATTCTGCTGATGGCTGTACAGGAACAGGGAGAGCGCCTGCTGGACCCTGCCTCACAGCCTCCCCCTCTATTGCATGTGGTTGTGTTACCTTATTTTTGTGCTTTGTTGAATTCCTGTTTTCCCAGATTCATCTGTGGCTCAGAGAGCTCAGAGGTTCCTCGGGTTACATGCTTCTTCAGTCTGAGTTGCCATTCACATGCCATGCTGTTTCCCTCTGCTGCTTTTCCTGGGGGTATGTGCGGGGTCTCATGCCATCTGGCGCTCCTCCTTCCCTGGTGTGGGAGCCTGTGTGTTCTTGGTATGGGTGGATTCTCCTTGATGCTCTCTCACCTTCTCTTAGCTCCTTTGTCTTCCCTTCCAACAGCCTTCTTGGGAAGACCTGTCCTCTGCTGTCTTCTGTGAGATTCTAAAAATGTCCTAGAGTGGATTTCCTTCCCCCAGTGAGGGACCCACAGGGAGAGGCGTTCCTGAGTATCACAGCATGTCTGTCAGGCAGGGCCCCCAGTCCACAAGCCCCCTTCTCCTCACCGGCAGGATCCCCACTGCAGGTCAATGGCATTTCTGCCTGCTTCTCTCCGTGGTGGGGCCCAGGTCCCACTTCAGCCACTTGCTGTCTGTACCCACAACTATTTTTATGTAAGAAGTCTTCAAAACCTCAATATAGCATTAAAAATTGAAAACTTTTACTTTGAGGGTCACTGATGAAAATGGTAAGTAATGTTTAGAGACAGGCCTTTTTTTTTTCTAGAGGAAAGTTTTATTTGCCAAAAAGAGGTGACTTTTAAGCACAGTGGGCTAAAATTCCAACTAACTGGTTAAATGCCCAAGACAGATTCATTTTGGTAGTTTCCCAACTTGACAAATGGAATAATCTTGCATCACTACAGAATTCATTCGGGTTTCCCAAATCCAATTCAGTGATGTCAAAACGAGTCTTCTCTTGTTGGGGGACTTTTTTTTTTTTTAAGATACTAGGTCGTCTGAAAGTTGCAACAGAATACAGTGTGGTTGTGATGGACTGCATGTTAAGTGTTGATTTTCTCAAGTAGGTCTTGGCATATAAGAACCCATTAACAGATCATTGGCAACCATTCTGTGTTGTGATACGGATAGCCTTATGGTTTATATTAGTCTGTTTTCACACTGCTGATAAAGACATACCCGAGACTGAGAAGAAGAGGTTTAATGGACTTACAGTTCCCCACGGCTGGGGAGGCCTCACAATGATGACAGAAGGCAAGGAGGAGCAAGTCATGTCTTAACATGGATGGTGGCTGGCAAAGAGTTTGCACAGAGAAACTCATGTTTTTAAAACTATCAGATGTCATAAAACTCTATGACGAGAATAACGCAGGAAAGACCTGCCCCCATAATTCACTCACTTCCCACCAGTTTCCTCCCACAGTATGTGGGAATAGTGGGTATTTAAATTCAGATTGAGATTTGGGTGGGGACACAGCCAAGCCATATCATTACCCCCTCCCTGACCCCTCCGAAGTCTCACACCCTCACATTTCAAAGGCAGTCACGCCCTCCCAGCAGCCCCCTAAAGTCTTCACTCATTTCAGCATTAACTCAGAAGTCCACAGTCCAGCATCTCACCTGAAACAAGACAAGTCCCTTCTGCCTATCAGCCTATACAATCAAAAGCAAGTTCGTTGTTTCCTAAATACAATGGGGGTACAGGCATTGAGTAAATACAACCATCCATATGGGAGAAATTGGCCAAAACAAAGGGGCTGCACAGCCCCTGTACAAGTCCAAAATCTAACAAGGCCATCAAATCGTAAAACTCCAAAATGACCTTTGACTCCATGTCTCACATCCAGGTCACGCTGATGCAAGAGGTGGGTTCCCATGGTCTTGGGCAGCTCCACCCCTGTGGTTCTGCAGGGTACAGCCTCCCTCCCAGCTGCTTTCACAGGCTGGTGTTGAGTGTCTGTGGCTTTTCCAGGCACATGGTGCAAGCTGTTGGTGGATCTACCATTCTAGGGTCTGGAGGATGGTGGCCCTCTTCTCACAGCTGCACTAGGCAGTACCCCAATAGGAACTCTCCTTGGGGGCTCCAACCCCACATTTCCCCTCCACACTGCCCTAGCGGAGGTTCTCCATGAGGGCCCTGCCCCTGCAGCAAACTTCTGCCTAGGCATCCAGGCATTTCCATACGTCCTTTGAAATCTAGACAGAGGTTCCCAAACCTCAGTTCTTGACTTCTGTGCACTCGCAGGCTCACCACATGGAAGCTGCCAAAGCTTAGGGCTTCCACACTCTGAAGCCACAGTCCGAGCTATGCATTGGCCCCTTTTAGTCATAGCTAGAGCAGCTGGGACACAGGGCACCAAGTCCCTTGGCTGCACACAGCACAGGGACCCTGGGCCTGGACCATGAAATCATTTTTTCCTCCTAGGCCTCCAGGCCTATGATGGGAGGGGCTGCCATGAAGACCTCTGACGTGTCCTAGAGACATTTTCCGCGTTGTCTTGGGGATTCACATTTGGCTCCTGGTTACTTATGCAAATTCCTGCAGCCAGCCTGAATTTCTCCCCGGAAAATGGGATTTTCTTTTCTATTGTCAGACTACAAATTTTCTAGACCTTTATGCTCTGTTTCCTTATAAAACTGAATGCCTTTAACAGCACCCAAGTCACCTCTCGAGTGCTTTGCTGCTTAGAAATTTCTTTCACCAGATACCCTAAATTATCTCTCTCAAGTTTAAAGTTCCACAAATCTCTAGGGCAGGGGCAGAATGCCACCAATGTCTTTGCCAAAACATAACAAGTCACCTTTGCCCTAGTTCCCAACAAGTTCCACATCTCCATCTCAGACCACCTCAGCCTGGACCTTATTGTTCCTATCACTGTCAGCATTTTGGGCAAAGCCATTCAACAAATATCTGGGAAGTTCCAAACTTTCCCGTTTTCTTCTGAGCCCTCCAAACTGTTCCAACCTCTGCCTCTTACCCAGTTTCAAAGTCACTTCCACATTTTGGGGTTATCTTTTCAGCAGTCCCCCACTTCTGGTACCAAATTACTGTATTAGTCCATTTTCACACTGCTGATAAAGACATACCTGAGACTGTAGAGAAAAAGAGGTTTGGGCCGGGTGCGGTGGCTCAAGCCTGTCATCCCAGCACTTTGGGAGGCCGAGACGGGCAGATCACGAGGTCAGGAGATCGAGACCATCCTGGCTAACATGGTGAAACCCCGTCTCTACTAAAAAATACAAAACCTAGCCAGGCGAGGTGGCGGGCGCCTGTAGTCCCAGCTACTCGGGAGGCTGAGGCAGGAGAATGGCGTAAGCCCAGGAGGCGGAGCTTGCGGTGAGCTGAGATCCGGCCACTGCACTCCAGCCTGGGTGACAGAGCCAGACTCCGTCTCAAAAAAAAAAAAAGAAGAAGAAAAAAGAAAAAGAGGTTTAATGGACTTAACAGTTCCACATGGCTGGGGAGGCCTCACAATCATGGCAGAAGGCAAGGAGGAACAAGTTATGTCTTCCGTGGATGGCGGCAAGCAAAGAGAGCCTGTACAGGGAAACTCCTGTTTTTGAAACCGTCAGATCTTGTGGGACTCATTCATTAACACGACAACAGCGCAGGAAAGACCCACCCCCATAATTCTGTCACCTCCCATCAGGCTCCTCCCACGACACATGGGAATTGTGCTAGTTACAAATCAAGATGAGATCTGGGTGGAGGCACGGCCAAACCATATCACTGTTTTATCTCAGTTGGAAAATATTTGGACACAATGTGTGATGAGCCAAATAGTAAATGCTTTTAAGTATTTGGGAGTATGGGAAGGAAGTCATATTTTCTTAAAAACTCTGGGCTTACATCTTAAGGAGTTTTTGGTTTGTTTTACTATTTTTATTCTTGCAATATGAGATTTATGTTATAGAGAGCTAATAGGTAACCACCCTGCCTAAAACAAACAATTGCCAGAAGGGGTCTTTTAGGAATTCTTGAAAATTATCTGACTTCAGGAGATGAAGTCAGAAGTCTTGAGAATGGAGATAACTGAGTAGAAAAGAGAAACTTGCAGGAGAAAGAGTTTCTCAGCCCTGTTTTCTCTCATTCACTTCTAGAAGACCTTGAAGGTTTCTAACATCCCCCGGGTGTATTAGGCACTTTCCTCACTCTTGAGAATGCAGAATTCAGTAATAAGAACAATTATTCTTGAATTGTGTTGTCAATGCCTGACATTTCCATGCACAGAATTTGAACCTCTCCTGGGGTGCAGGTATTCACTGTGAATAAGGCAGCACTCGAACCGCAAGCAGAGTAAGAGTCTCAAATCAAGTAGGCTGCCACAGTCTGAAGGGACTAAAAATACCTCTTTCAGGGGTCTGCATCTTCAGATGGTAATAAAACTTTTAGTAAGGCCTTTTTTTTTTTTTTTGTCAAAAAAAAAAAAAAAAAGAAGTATTGTAGAATTTTACATTAAGTAGTGGAATTGCCATGAAAACAATGTATGCTGACATTGATCCAGCAGCCGAATAAGCCTGCAGGGAACAGTGGCTCTTGGCAGTGGGTCAGGCTTTGGGCTTCAGAGCAAGCGGCTACCTGGCTCACCAGCATTGCTAGGGTTAATCCCCTCTCAGTGGCGTCCTCCTAGAATCCAGCTTGAAAATTAAATGGAAACAAACATCGGTTATGGTCTGGGAAATTTGCTGCATATTGCATGTTCTGTATGACACACTAATACATGTACATGCATAGTATTACAGATGACTGCATATATTGCTGAACCATTAGCCTGAATTGGAGAGATCTCAGGTGAGTATTGGGAACGTGCACATCATCTTCGCAATGCAGCCCACTCTGTATATCTGAGAAGTGTGCGTGTGGACAAAGAACGGAAGGGAATGCAGGCAAGTCCAGATCACCCTTGAGAGGCAGTTCTCAGATGGAGCTGTGCTGACTTCCTTGCTGAGGACCTACAGCGCTGTTGTAGTGTAGACTCATGTAATGGTGCCATCTTTTAGGCAGGTCTTGACTTCTGATGCCTCATTTGCTGCTGCTAGATCCAGGTGCAGCCAGCTTCTCTGGTGTGTGGGTTGTTTGTTTGCAGTGTGCATTTGGTGAAATTGACAGCTGGGTTTCTGTGTCCCCCCCGGACCATCGGTGTTCTGTGCCTGTAGCCAGTACTTTTCTGTGACTTGTCTTTCTTTCCTGTGTTCGTTCCTGTTACTGTTGTTAGTATGTTTACTTCTGTATTTTGCTGGAGCACATCCTGCAGTAGTTTGCCAAGGAAGGGTACATAGGAACACAAAGTTTTTTAAATTCTTGGATATCTGAAAATGCCTTAATGTTGCCCTCCCATTTGACAGGTAAAGTTTGGAAGGACCTTGAATTGCTGGATGGGTATGTCTTTCCCTAGGAATGTGGGTGCTGGGTGCCACCATCTGCAGGAGCCTTTACTGCCATGGAGAAGCTCATGCCGGCCAGACACGGTGGCTCACGCCTGTAATCCCAGCACTTTGGGAAGCTGAGGCTGGCGGATCACGAGGTCAGGGGATTGAGACCATCCTGGCTAACACGGTGAAACCCCGTCTCTACTAAAAATATAAAAAATTAGCCAGGTATGGTGGCAGGCGCCTGTAGTCCCAGCTGCTGGGGAGGCTGAGGCAGGAGAATGGCATCAGCCTGGGAGGCGGAGCTTGCAGTGAGCCGAGATTGCACCGCTGCACTCCAGCCTGGGCAACAGAGCGAGGCTCCATCTCAAAAAAAAAAAAACAAAAAGCTCGTGCCATGCTCATTCCCGTTCTCTGCTGTGTAACTTGTACAGGCATTGAGGGATTTGCATCATGCTCTGCCATGCCAGGAACACAGGGGACAAAGCTGCTTCTGCCGTGGAGCCTGTGTTCTGGAGGCAGAGCCAGACAGTGACAGTGGGCACGTGACCAAGAGCAATGGAGAAAGTGGCCATGACAAGGGGACCAGGGTTCTGGGGAGGCTAGCAGTGCTGGCATCATGGGTCGGGGAGGCCTCCCATGACCAGAGACCAGAGGAAGTGCAGGTGAGCCCAGCAATGACCATGTGCAGGGTCGGGGATGGGACAGCAACGGGACATGAGGTGGGAGAAGCGGGCAAGTAGGTTTGCAGGAGGGCTTCCCAGACAAGGGACTTAGCTTGACCCTAGTTGAGAGAGGTCACCGTGGGAGGGATTCAGGCAGAAACTGTGGAGGCAAGGGCGGAAAACCCCAGGGCAGGCAGCAGCCAAGAGGCTGTGCACGTGGAGGGCAGGAGGTGCTGGAGCTGGAGGGTAGGACGCAGAGCTGAATCGTGGGGCATCAGCCGTGGGGTCTGACAGATGAACTGGATGGATGAGGAGTGTGGCCACCTCCTGTGTTGAGGGACTGCAGAAGAGAGGCATGGGAGAAATCAGGGGCTCTGTTCTGGACACATTCAACTTGAAATATGGATGAGATGTCCTAGTGGGAACATTGAGTAGGTGGTAAATGCACAAGCTCAAGTTCAGCTCAGGGCTGGAGATGTGAATTCTGCCGCCATCAAGTATAAATAGAATTTAAAGCCATTGAACTTAGAAGAGTCCCTGTCAACAGGATTTAGAGATCCAGGAAAGGAGATAGAGGCATGGCCAGTGCTGAGGAAGAGCCTGGGGCTGTGGGAGCAGCGAGGCCACCATCTGGCTCTGGATGTCTGGAGAGCCGGGAGACAGGAAGGCTGGCTTGTTGCTGCCTCTCAGATATGCTCAGCTAGTGACATTTGCCTGGCTAAAACACAGGGGCTTACTCAGGTGTGTTTTTTCAGAATATCTATACTTATCTCCATAGAACTCTTAACTATTTTAATTCTTTTTTTTTTTTTTTGGAGGCAGTTTGTCTCTGATCTCAGCTGACTGCAGCCTCCATCTCCCGGGTTCAAGTGATTCTCCTGCCACAGCCTCCCAAGTAGCTAATTGTTTTGTGTCTTTTAGTAGAGATGGGGTTTCACCACGTTGGCCAGGCTGGTCTGGAACTCCTGGCCTCAAGTGATCCCTGCACCTTGGCCTCCCCAAGTGCTGGGATTTCAGGCGTGAGCCACCCTGGCCAGCCTATTTTCATTCTTCTTTTTTTTTTTTTTTTTTTTTTTTTTTTTGAGACGGAGTCTCGCTCTGTCTCCGGAGCTGGAGTGCAGTGGTCAGATCTCAGCTCACTGCAAGCTCCGCCTCCCAGGTTTACGCCATTCTCCTGCCTCAGCCTCCCGAGTAGCTGGGACTACAGGTGCCCGCCACCTCGCCCGGCTAGTTTTTTGTATTTTTTAGTAGAGACGGGGTTTCACCATGTTAGCCAGGATGGTCTCGATCTCCTGACCTCGTGATCCGCCCATCTCGGCCTCGGCCTCCCAAAGTGCTGGGATGACAGGCTTGAGCCACCACGCCCGGCCCTGTTTTCATTCTTAATACACACATTGTTCATCCTCCCCGACTTAGTTCTTCCAGAAAGGTGGTTGCTCACCAGTCTCCTCCTCTCTAAGAACCTTCTCAGCACAGGAGTTCTGTTCTGTCTGTTGAATTTACACGAGATTAAGATCATGCAGAGATACCAGGAAACTGGCTCTGGTTTTTGCAAGAAGCCAGTTGAATAGAGGGGCCTTGGGAGATAATTAGGCAGATTTCTCTGACCTGTGTTAAGTAGCGCTGCTCGTTTCAGAGGAGGCAGCATTGGGGAAGAAGGACTTACAAATGTGCTTCCTGCTTTTAAGCAGCTTGGTTCTCATCATACAACTACACTTGCCTTTAGGGACTGTGTAGGTACCTGTTGGAATTTCTTTCTTGGATTTATTTGGAGTAGGCTTTCGTAGTACTCATAGTGTTTATTAGAGTAACATTACATCAGCATTTAACTTACTTTAAAACCTAGTCCTCTTTTGGGAAATTCAATAGAAAATCCTGAGAACAGCAACAAACCTAACAAGATATATGTGGTCCCAGCTTACTGAGGGTTCAACTTGATGATGGGGCAAATGCAATTTGCATTCAGTAGAGCATCAGTAAATTACTTGAGATGCTAAAAACTTTATTATAAAATAGGCTTCGTGTTAGATGATTTCATCCAGCCATCAGCTACTGTAGGTGCCCTGAGCACATTTAAGGCAGGTGAGGCTGTGCCATGATGTTTGGTAGGTTACAGGTGGCTTCAGTGCATTTTCCATTTCACGGTGTTGTCAGTGTGTGGTGAGGTTGTTGGGAAGTAGCCTCATGATAAGCCCAGGAGATTCCCTGCATGTCGTGGCAGCCTGAGGACAGCAGGAGCCCCTTGGCACGCTGTGCCCGCCCCCATTTATGACTAGTGATGGCACAGTTATTGTAAAACTGATGTGACTTTTGCCAGCCCAGACTGCAGTTTGTAGACTACAGCCCAGCTTGTAGATTCTAATTCTGTTCTCACCCTATTCTAGTCCAGAAATTCTTAAAGTTTAGTGTTCATGAGAATTGCTGTATACAACATACAAGGGGCTGTGTACAAAATCCCCATGTCCTGTAGTTGCTAGTCAGTTTAAAGGGCTTCAGTCCAGTTAAAGGGTTCTGTGAGCTGTGTGGTGCTGCCACTGTGTGGGGCATGTGTCAAGCAGCTTCATGGTCACTGCAGGATATTTTAGCACTGAGGCATTTTAGAAGCAGCCCAGGCCGTGCCAACAGCTGGCATGAACTCACTCATTAAACACTTACTGAGGGCCTGCTCATGCCAGGAGCTGTACGAGCTGCTGAGGTTTTGTGGTCACTATTTGGAGATGAGGAGTCCTTGGGGCCATAGCTGCACCCCAGTCCTGGTGGCGCAGGAGTCGCCTTAGGGCATTGTGCATGGGGTCCCACGTGAGGTCCCACGTGAGGTCCCACGTGAGCCCAGAGCAAAGGCCCCCTGCGTCTGCCAAGGAGGTGGCACTGGAGATAAGCTGAAAAGGGGCCTCTCGTGGCAGGCAGAGACCCTGTGAGGCTGTGCCAAGGACAGAGACCTGGGGACCAGAAACCAGGGCAAGGGGCGGGCTGGGCAAGCGGCAGAAGCCCTTCAGGAGACTGGCCTTGGGCTGCTCCAGATGCCTTGTGCCCGTCCTGCCTCCCACCAGGGCCACAGCATCTGGGGAAGGATGCATCTGATGTCCTCCCTCAGATCTTCACATCCCTGACACCCTACGAAATGGGAATCTGGGAGAGGCAACCAAAGAGCAGTGTAGCGGAATTCATGAACCCCTGCGGCGTTGGTTCCCGGGCCGCCTCGGAGCATGGCAGTGCCACAGGACACGCCCCGCGTTCCACCGTCTGCCAACAGATGAGTGTTTTCATCTCATTGAACAGCACATACTTTATTTCTCTTGGAGTCCTTTTGAGAAACAGGACGATTTTCCAATTTGATTAAAACTTTGGAGAGAACCACAGGGAAGAGGTCACAGCAGCAGTGGCTAGTAGCAGCCTGGCTCACAGAGGCTGCGCGTATCTCGGCTTCACAGCTCTGCTTCGTGAGAATCTCCTGGGTCTGGGTCAAGAGTGTGCCCAGAGCATGGTCAGCCTGGGTGGTTTTTGCGTGGAGCCTCTGAAGCAAGTTGTGGACCCAGACGAGGATGTCCCTGGAGGTGCTTTCAGATTTGGGGGTTGGTTTCATTTTACACCTAGAGACAGCCGTTTTTTCTTTTTGTGAGCTCAGCTCAGGGCTTCACTCCATCACCCAGGCTGGAGCGTAGTGGTGCCATCACACCTCACTGCAGCCCCGAACTTGGGCTCCAGCCATTCTCCTGCCACAGCGTCCCAAGTAGCTGGGACGATAGGTGTGTACCATGCCCAGCTAGTTTATTTTATTTTTTGGAGTTGGGGTCTGACGATATTGCCCAGGCCTGAAGCATCTTCCCACCTCAGCCTCCCAAAGTGCCAGGATTATAAATGTGAACCACTGCACCCAGCCTAAATTTTTCATTATGTTTTAGCCAACGTTTTTGGCTTTGTTTTGTAGTGGATGAGTCTCTGAGTAGTCTGCCATTTTGCCAGCACTGCTATTTTTTTTTAACACTTTGTTTTTATTTAACAAGATGGAATGCTCAGGAAGGTCATACAGTCTAACAGTCTGCAGGTTCTTTCAAAGAAATGGCGCTTAGCTTTGAAAATAATTTCTTCATCTCTGTCGTGTTCCAGGGTGATTGCACTTTACACAGTTACATAGAGAATGCAGGTATCAGGTTGGAGTTGCATAATATGTACTACTAATTGAAATAATTATAAACTTTTGTTTTGTTTGTTTTTATGAATTCAGATCCCTTCCTTTGTAGCCCCAGTTTAAAACATATTTGGGCTTCTTTTTAGGGATGAGACTGACTGTCCAGGGCAGAACATGGGGTTTCCGTCCTTCCTGCTGAAGTGGGAGGCTTGAGACCTGACAGTAGCCAGTCAGTAGTAGGGTCAGTTCCACCCAGCCCTCCCCAGAGCCAAGCACACAGTGGGCTGCGCTGTCTCCCCTCGAGTGCTGGCTTCACCCTGGCCCATACATAGTAGCCTGATGGCTCCAGCAGGGAGTGGATAGAAGCAGCAGCTCCCTTCTTCCAGGGATGACGTTGTCTCTTACAGAAGCATGTGCCTATATTTGGATTCCTGATTTTGATAGGAAAGCCTGTGTTGGACTATCAGGTCAGTTCGTCGGTCCAGCACATAATCTGTGCTCAGTGCAGAGGCTACAGAGACAGTGAAGACAGGACCTGCCCCTACAGGAGCCTCAGAGACAGTGCCTGCCCTGCTGTCAGCCTCCTCCCATTGACCTCCAAGGGTTTCATCCCTGCCCCTGGCCTTTTCTCAGAGATGGTACTCAGATATTTCTGTGTAGACAATAACGTGGAGTACATTGAGCCCACTTATCTTGTTTTGAAAATTTGGAGTATTGCTGTTTCTGTGTCCTGGTGGTTGGTATGTAACATGGAGCTAGAGAGCGACGGTTTAGGAGTTCATCATGTATAATTAATTTAAATAAGTCATTAGCAGCTGGAGAATATGCCTACAGATTGGAATTATGCTGCCTTGCCAATCTAAGACGGAAAGGTCAAGAGAGTCTAAGTTGTACTTCTGAAATGTTTCTCTGCATAGCATACATTACTGGAAACCATGGTTAAGCTTTCACTGTTTTTCAGTGTTATCGTTTTAAGGTGAATTAATTGAAAATGAAGATAAAAGTTCTTAATTAGAAAATATTTTGCCATCTCCTAATAAAGAGGAAATTAAATCTGTGTGTAGTCAGAACTACTTGCTTATCTACAATAGGACTGGAAATTAAATTTCATAAGTAATCGTTGAATCTTGTGTGATTCATGGTTCTGAACATTTAGCCCCAAAAAGGATAAATGTACAGGATTTTTAATTGTTAAGACAGCGTGCCATTGCCCTACAGATACCTGCATGTGTGCACAGAATAGGTGGGAAGATGGCGTCCACCACTGTCTGTGATGGAAAGGTCCAGACACAGCCTCAGTGAGCCTGGGAACTTTTATTTACTGAATAAATTCCCACACAGCATGTGTTGCTGGGGCCGGGGGCTGACGCCGGGGTTGCCAGGAGCACCTGCCTTACCGAGGGGGTAGTTTCCGGATTAACGTGTGAACGGAGGGAGCAGCGTGCCTGGAGAATGAAAGCTGATGTCAGTGCAGGGAGCTAGCCAGAGGCATTTCCTCACATGTGCATATAGGAGCATAGGTGGCCTTGGTGGGCCATGTGAACAAAGGGATGACTGGTTGCCGCTAGAGAGGAGACTGTTCCAAACCTGCACATTTTGAAGTTAAGGAGAACATTAATTTGTCTAGAGAATATTCACGTCTGGTGGCTTTGAATGTCCTCATGCCGTTCCCTTTCCATCTGTCTTTGGATGTGTGTTGTGGCTTTGCCTGGTTCTTTTAAATTGCGTATTGCACAGACATTTTGTATCAGAAAAATCTAGAAAACGGCATGGTTGGAAGTGAGCAGAAGCAAGGCTGCATCTTGCCGGGGGACAGGCTCTTGTGACTGTGTTGTGGACTCACGGACCAGTCTGTCGCTGGCCACGCTCACTCCCGGGCAATGTGTCTCCACAGCGACCGTGGCAGCCATGTATTACAGCTACTACATGCTACCGGATGGCACTTACTGCCTGGCGCCCCCCCCTCCCGGAATCGACGTGGCCACTTACTACAGCACCCTTCCTGCTGGTGTGACCGTGTCTAACTCCCCTGGAGTGACGACCACTGCCCCACCGCCTCCCGGGACCACGCCACCGCCGCCCCCAACCACGGCAGAGACAAGCAGCGGGGCCACTTCCACAACCACCACCACAAGGTAGGCATAGCGTCCGCCGGCGCCTGCTGTGTGGGTCACTTAGCACTGCAGTCACTGGAGCCGTCTGTGTCTCCATGGGGGGCTTGTAATCTGGATCACATACAGGGGTCCCCATTATCTGAGTAGTTATTATTCCAAATCCCCAAGTTACAAAGTTGACAGGAAAACAGAAATGGTCGTAGCACAAACTTTTTAGCGTTGAAGTTAAATCTCTTACAAAGTTGAGTTCATTTCACGTCGCACGCTGATCCCAGATCTCCAGCATCTGTTCTTGCGCTTTGTGTCAGAGTCTCAGTTGAGCTGTGCTAGGCAAAATCAGTATACAGTGAAACTGCAGTTGTTTGCAAAACATGCAGGTTCGTAAAGTTGAGGAAGGTGATGTTGGGGTGCTTCATGAGTCTCTCCCAAGCTGTTGGCCATTGCGGGGGCCTGGCAGCTACTTAAGTTAACCTGTGAAGCCATCGGCAGAGCCCTAGCTTCTCCAACAGCGAGTGCCCCCCGTGTTCGTGGGACAAGTAGGAGACAGGCGCTTTACCAGAGGGCCTGGAATGCCCCACCTTGAAAGGAGGCTCTTGGGAAATGTAATGAAACACGGGAGTTTCTGTAAAAACGACTCTTTCTGGTCACGCTGAGCAGGTCAAACAGGAAATGAAGGAAGCTGAATCATGCTTGCTGACTTTTTTTTTTAATATAACAGCAACAACAAAAAAACTTACTCTTGGTTATTTCTAAGAATTAGCTTGTGATTGGGGAGAAATGTTAATCAGTAGGAAAAATGCACCTTTTATCACTAAAATCCCCATTTTCACTCTTGACAATAATCCTGTCTAGTTGACTTTAGTTTCTGTCGTATGCATCATCTTCAACAAGAGCCTCCCCTATACACTGTTTGTAACTCACATGTCTCTGTGGACATCTGAGGCGGTGAGGACCTCCGAGCAGCCAGGACTGAGCTTGGTGAGCCCCTGAGGCCCAGGGCCCTCACAGACTCTTCTCCCACAGTGCACTTGCCCCCGTGGCCGCCATCATCCCCCCGCCCCCCGACGTCCAGCCTGTGATTGACAAGCTAGCCGAGTATGTCGCCAGGAACGGCCTGAAGTTCGAGACCAGTGTTCGTGCCAAGAATGATCAAAGGTCAGAAGAAGAATTTGATATGTTAGGTATATGGCATTTGGGGATTTCGTTTAGCCTTTTTTAAAAAATGTAGGTACAGGCTGGGCGCGGTGGCTCAAGCCTGTAATCCCAGCACTTTGGGAGGCCGAGACCGAGAATGGTCGGTCACATCAGGGAGATCGAGACCACCTGTAACACAGTGAAACCCCGGGGGTCTACTAAAAACACAAAAAACTAGTCCGGGCGATGTCGTGGGCGCCTGTAAGTCCCATCTAACTCGAGGAGGCTAGAGGCAGAGGGAATGGCTAAACCTCAGGAGGCGGAGCTTGCAGTGAGCTGACGATCCGGCCACTGCATCCAGCCCTGGGCAACAGAGCGAGATCCATCTCAAAAAAACAAAACAAATCAAAAAAAAATGTAAGGGTACAGAATGATTTTTTTTTTTTATGTATTTTAATCCTTTCTTGGCTCAAATGTCTTTTTTTAGATGGAATCTCACTGTGTCCACCGCAGTGCTTGGAGTGCAGTGGCGTGATCTCGGCTCACTGCAACCTTTACCCCTGGGCCTAAAACAGTTCTCCGTATCTCAGCCTCCCGACGTAGCTGGGGACTTACAGGCGCACACCATGCCTGGCTAATTTTGTATTTTAGTAGAGACGGGGTTTCACTGTGTGGCCCAGGGCTGGTCTCAAACTCCTGACCTCAAGTGATCCACTTGCCTCGGCCTTCCAAAGTGCTGGGATTACAGCATGAAGCCACCACACCCAACCAATGTCTTTAGTGATAAATATCATTTTTTTAACCTGGCTTGTTAAATCGCTTAGACTTGGGTTTTAAATTATCGTACCTGTTTTTGTTTGTTTCATTTTGTAAGTTAAGAATTTTTGACGCTAACTTAAAATAAAAGCCTTAATTCATGGTTTTCAAGATCGCCTAAAAATCTAGACACAAACCCTTCTTTTTAAAAACCAAGTAATTCCCATGCCTCAGTGCTAGTAAAGAGCCTAAAAATATGTTAGTCAGTTTGCAGATGTGACCTGTGATAACCCCGGGGCAAGCGATTTCGACCCTCGTGTGGCCGTCCGTCATACCTCGTCTCTGAGTAGCATGTAATAGTAACCACACTCTGTTAGAGTTGCGGAATCAGTAAAGAGCTAGGGAACAGGGACCTGCTGTGCTTCGCCCTGTGCTTATCCTTGGCAAAAATAGAACCCATTTTCTTTCTCTTTCTGCATCAGATTTGAATTCCTGCCAGCCATGGCACCATATAATGCCTATTATGAGTTTAAGAAGCAGTTCCTTTCTCCAGAAGGAAGGGGGCGATAGCACCGCAGGTACGTGTCTGAACCACAGGGAGGCTGTGAAGCTGTTACAAGTGGCTCTTGCCTCGGATCAGAAGTCACTTTCGTTTATCTCCTACAGGTGAAAGGGCTAGTGATTTCTTCACCTTCTTAATGTATGTCTGGCAACACTCATCTTTCACGTCCCCCTTAGCTCTGGAACTTAGATCTGTTGAAGCATCTGCCCACATTCACAGTATGATGATTGTTTGTCCAGCACATTCTTTTTTTTTTTTTTTTTTTTTATGACGGATCTCTTCTGATCGCCCAGGCTGGGATGCAGTGGCCGGATCTTCAGCTCACTGCAAGCTCCGCCCTCCCGGCAGTTCACACCATTTCCTGCCTCAGCCCTTAAAAAAAATAAAACCGAGTAGCTGGGACTACAGGCGCCGCCCACCTCGCCCGGGCTAGTTTTTTGTATTTTTAGTAGAGACGGGTTTCACCGGTTAAGCCAGCGATGGTCTCGATCCCTGACCCGTGATCCACCCGTCTCGGACCATCCCAAAGTGCTGGGATCTACAGGCTGAAGCCACGCGCCCGGCCTGTCCAGCACAATTCTAAATCAAACAAAAAAATCCTGTTCCCTTCAGCTGTTCGATGTTTTGGCTGCTCTACAGTTTTTTAGCACATTCCTGACAGCCGGGTACCCTGCTTCTGTGTGTTAGCATGTATGAAATATATAAAATAATGGAGCCGGGCTGTGGTGGCTCATGCCCGGTAATCCTATCACTTTGGGAGCTGAGGCGAGGCGGATCATGAGTCCAGGAGGATCGAGACCATCTGGCATAACATGGGTGAAACCGCTGTCTCTGCTAAAAATACAAAAAATTAGCAGGCATGGCAGCGATGCCTGCAAGTTCCAGCTATCTCTGGAGCTGAGGCAGTGAGAATGGCAATGGACCCCGGGGGTGGACTTGCATAGTGAGCAGAGATCACGCCACTGCACTCCAGGCCTGGGCAACAGAGGTGAGACTTTCTCTCAAAAAAATAAAAATAAAAAAAATAAAATTAAAAAAAAATATATATATGTATATATATATGTGGGCGCCTCATACCTGGCCAGCTGGTGCTGGGGGTGTCCTGCAGCACAGCCTCTGCCTCCTCCTGCACGCCCTTCCCCTCAGCAGGTCCCTGGTGTGGTGCTGGTGCCCTTGGAAGTGCTTTTTGTCCCACAGCCCCATCGTCTGCCTTGCTCTGCTCTTCTCAGCTATACAGACGCCCTGGCATTTTTGTAAAGCCAGTTTTGGTGAAGAGACCACATGGACCTTGCTTCTCAGGAGATTCCTTCAGACCTTTGTCCCCGATGGCACGGCCCACACTGAAGGAAACTGACTCCTGTAGGGGATGGGGAGAATGTGGTATTTCTAAAGAATTCTCAGTAATCAGCGTCCAAAGAAAAGGTACCGAAGATTGGTCCCCAAGGCAGTATTAGGGCTGCAAAGAGTATAGTGTTTTTCAGACAGGAGGAAATCTGTTCCTCTTTGATACATTCTGTTGTAAGAAAAAATAGCAGATCTGGATTTGGAAGTCTGTTCCCAGTGCTGCTTGGGCAGTAATGTACAATTGCCATTGTCCAGTGAAGCATACATACTGTATACATCTCTCTTTTTTGAAAATGTCTGTATAATTTCTTGCTGACAGTTTATAGTGACGTTTCATCTCTAGGCTGTGTCCGCACCAGAAGAGGCTCCCACAGACTCTGCTCCTGAGAAGCCGAGTGACACTGGGGAGGACGGCGCGCCTGAAGACACGACCGAGGTGGGAGCACGGGCAGGCTCAGGCGGGAAGAAGGAGGCGTCGTCCAGTAAGACCGTCCCGGACGGGAAGCTGGTGAAAGGTATGCCGCCACTTGCATGTTGGCCTTGCACGTTCCACCGTAAGTCGGCAAGCGCAGGATCCTCGGCGACCTCACCTGCAGGCTGGGTTGGGGTTGGAGGCCCCTGCGGGTTCTGCGCTAAACCTCCGCCTTCTGCGCTGTGGCGTGCTTGCCTAGCGTGGCACTGGAGGTAACGTGGGTGTGAGCAGCCCTTAGGTATGTGTCTAACAGTCTGTTCAGTGTACTGGACGTTTGCAGAAAGTTTCAAATAATCCTTCGTACTCCCTGGGACTTCTGAAGCTGTTTATTTGCAAACTGTTGTACCAGTGAAATTCATTTATTTATTTGTCAAAGCAGGTTCCTTGAGAATCTCTGCCAGGCGATACTTCGCTCACTCGATTTCAGTTACTTTATTATGTTCTTGGAGGGAGACTTTCATGTCGCAGGACACACATGCACGTAAAAATAAAAAGCCAGTGCAATTAAAAAGCAGACAGAAGCAAAGGCCAGAGCAGGCCCCGTAGCCAGGAACCTCATGGAAGCCCGTGTGGAGCAGCAGTGGGCTCCCCCCGCGGGAGGGAGGTTCTGTGGAGGAGAGGCGTTCACCTGGTGTTGCGAGAGGAACGGGAGGCACCGAGGCAGGGGTGCAGCCCTAGGCAGGAGCCCCGTGGTGCGAGCTGCCCGGCCCTGTGCTGAGATGTGGTAGGTAGTCAGCAGTGACTGGGGGGGTAGCTGGTGAAGGAGCCTTCGCCATCTTGTCCAGGCGTACCCTGTGGGGGAGGGGCCAGCACATCTGACAGGTTTTAGGTCAGCAGAATAACTTTATCCAGTCTGGTGACTTTGTGATGCAATTAAGCTACTGGAGCGACTTCAGAGATTTCTGGTCGCACTGGTGGCCTGGAATGGAGTGTGACAGGTGTGGCAGTGAGGCGAGGTGACAGCTGTTGGGTCAGAAGGAAAGGCAGAGTGGAGACGAGAGATTGAGGAAGTAGGCTGGGGTGGTAAGAGGACCATCCTTTGCATAAAGATGCCTTGCTGTATGAGAATGGTGATCATTCAGCAAAACCAAATCCGTGCGGATGAACTGCTAACTAGGCAATTCACTATGTGTGTCTTTGGGCCTCTCATTCCGGGAGGTTACCTGAACACAAATGATCCATCTCTCACCCTTCCCGGCCACCCGCAGACTCTCATTGGAATAACAAAGGATTGTAATAAGTAGAGGATGAAAATGGTTATTGCTCTAGAAAGCAGGGGGAGGTACTGTCTGTATGTCAGGGTAAGGCAGCACACCTGGAGCTCGCAGAGAAGTGCCCTTGAGACTCAGGGCAGTGACCCCAGGGGAGTCGACCGTCAGCCACAGAGGGGCGGTCAGGAGGCTGGAACAAGCTGGGAGCATCCCAGAGGCAGCAGTACCTCATCGCTTCTCACACCCCAGAAAGAAACCACAGCCCGAACCTGCCTCCTGCCCCAGGGTTTGTAAGCACAGGGAAGGCGCCTGACACAGCCAGCTATGGAGCGTGGAGAGGGGTTGTGAGCCCAGGGAAGGCGCCTGACCCCTGCCAGCTGTGGGGCTCGCAGAGGAGCAGCCCTGCGCACAAGGCTGCTGCCAACCAGCATGGCCTTCTCCACACCTCCCTGATTGTCCTGGCACCTGGCAGACAAAACAGCACACCCAGAAGTTTCCCGTCTCCATCCACCCAAGCCTGAGACACTTGAACAGAGATCTACTCAGTATCTGACAAAACTCATGCTAACTCTCAGTTCTCAAAAGCACAGGCCAGCCTCTCTTTGAATAGATGCGGAGACAGAAATGGCATTGCGCCCACAGAGATTCCGAAGTTCGGGAGACACAGCTGAGCCTCCAGGCATATGGGCATCTCTGAAACAGACTTCTGTGTAACAGGAGAAAAATCTTTAAGTCTCTAATTTGTATTCTACAAAACTGAAAATATTATAAAACTTGCGCTACTTATAATCAGACGTGGAAAAGATTGCTTAGAAATAAATTGCTGTGGAGTGTGGTGGCTCACGCCCATAATCCCAGCACACTGAGAGGCCAGGGCAGGCAGATCGCTTGAGTCCAAGAGTTCGAGACCAGCCTGGGCAACATGACAAAACCCCGTCTCTGCTAAAATTACAAAAATGTAGCCAGGCATGGTGGCGCATGCCTGTAGCACCAGCTCCTCACAGAGGCTGTGAAGTGGGAGAATCACTTAAGCCTGGGAGGTAGAAACCAGCCTGGACGATATCATGAGGCCATGTCTCTACAAAAAAATTAAATTAGCCAGGCTTGGTGGCACACATCTGTGCTCCCAGCTACTTGGAGGCTAAGGTGGGAGGATTGTTTGAGCCTGGGAGACGGAGGTTGCAGTGAGCCAAGACCACGCTACTGCGTTCCAGCGTGTGTGACAGAGGAAAAAAATTATAGGTATCTTTAAAGTATATGAAGAACATATATTCAAATTTGAATGAACTTGAAAATCAGTGAAAAATACTGTTTTCTAAGAAAACATGAGTTGCGGAAATTATTTCATAAATAAGGAACCGACATAGATCTATAGACCTGAAAGAATTTTGAAAATAATTGGTTAGTGAAATACCTCTAAACCCAGGCAGTCAGCCAAGACAAATTAAAGGTCAAGTTAATTCACCCTTAAGAAATAGAATGCCTACATCATTATAGCCACTCCAGAGCATTAAGAAAGATGGAAAAGAATGAAGCTCTCAAAGCTTGGCAATCTGTAGACCACGATCACTTACAAGTATAGATGTTAAGATATGAAACTGAATTCAGCTATGTATGAAAATAGTAATAAGTTATGAGCAAGTAGGATTGTTCCGGGAATCCCAGTATGTCACAAAATGAGAAGATCTTCTAGTATAGTTTATCATATTAACAGATGAATGGCTTTCTCAGATGCTGAGAAAGCAGCAACATTATCTCACGTTTTTATGATGAAACTTCTTTAGTATAACAGTAATTGATGTGGAAAAACAGGCTCTCCGTTTTGAAAAATAATAAGACATCACATATTTGACAACCATAATTCCATATAAATCCAGTATTTAAATGTAAAAAATAAAACTAGAAAAGTAGAAAAATATAAAGGTAATTTTTTGAAATAATTTTGGAGCTGGAAAGAAGTGTCTAAGAACTGAAGCCGTAAATCATGGGGAAAGATTAGTAGGTCTAATGGGGGCTTGGCCTGAATAAAGTTAAAAGAGAAATACAGAAATGGCAGTAATTGCTAACACATAAAAATAAAGGTTAACATCCTTACTATAGAAAGAGCTTTTATAAATCAATAAGAAAAGAGAGTCACTGACCTAGAGAAATAGACAAAGGACATGAAAAGATGGTTCCAAAAAGAAGAAAAATCGATGGCCAGTAAATATATTTTTTCAATGTATCCTCATTAATAGGTTTTTATTTTTTGCCTCTCAAATTGATAAAGTTTAAAAAAAGTAACAGTGATAGGCTGTGGGCAGTGGGAGTACTGATTTTGAAGTGTAAGTTGATACAACCCAGTAATATGGACTGAATTTTAAATGAAAATGACCTTCTACTCCTAGAAACGTGTTTTACCAAGATGTCTATACGTGGATATTCATTGTAGGGCATGTTTGTTTTTTAAAATAAAAAAAAAAAAAACTTGGAAGCAGTTATGGTAAATTGTGAATTGGCATGTCCATACTACTTTTTGCTAAGTGGTCTGAGTTGACACAGAAACATGTCTACACAGTAAAGAAAGGAGTTGCTGGGGCCAGATGCAGTGGCTCATCCCTGTAATCCCAGCACTTTGGGAGGCCGAAGGGGGCAGATCACAAAGTCAGGAGTTTGAGACCAGCCTGGCCAACATGGTGAAACCCTGTCTCTGCTAAAAATACAAAAATCAGCCAGGTGTGGTGGCAGCCACCTGTAATCCCAGCTAATTGGGAGGCTGAGGCAGGAGAATCGCTTGAAACTGTAGGGTGGAGGTTGCAGTGAGCCTAGATCGCGCCACTGCACTCCAGCCTGGGTGGAAGAGCGAAACTCCATCTCAAATAAAAAAAAAAAAAGGAGTTGCTTATTAAGTGAAAGTAGCAGGTTATGAAACGAGGAGCTGTGCCCCTGTTTTTCACCCGTGCACCATTGTACACTTCGGCCGAGGATCCACCGATGATGTTCAGATGATTTTTTCCATATTGGGATTGCAGTTGATCTTTTCGCTCATATGTTTTCAAAATTTCCCATGGAAAATGTATATTACTTTTGAAGTCAGAAGTTAGCAGTAAGAGTTGTTAGCTAAAAAGCAGAAACCCATTTGCTGCGGAAGATGGAGGGTCACTCGGGTGCCCAATGCCATGTCAGCCGTGCGTCTGTCCCCGCTGGGTCCCGTCCTCCACCGCCTGGGAGATAGTGGACTGTCATCGCCTGAATGCAAATCATAGTGAGTGGTGTGCAGGAAAGAGGTTGGGCAGGCCTGTCTGAGGAGGCATCGTAGGGGCTGATCCTTGAAGGATGTGAAAGGGACAGGAGAAGAGCAGGCAGCTCTCAGGCAGAGGGCAGGCCAGCAGCAGAGGTGAGGGGCAGTGCAAACGTGGATCTATGGCCCCGGTCTCGCAGGGACATGGGGCCTTGGGAAGGAACTGGGTTTATTTGGAATGCAGTGTGAGACCACTCGCTGAAGCAGTAGGACATGCTTTCCATGTGCTGTCATGTGATCTGCAAGGAAGATGCTAGGCAGAAGCAACAATTTTGTGATTGAAAAATTCCACATAAAGAAGTAATTCCTGGCCGGGCGCGGTGGCTCAAGCCTGTAATCCCAGCACAGCAGCTTTGGGAGGCCGAAGACCGGGCGGATCACGAGGTCAGCGAGATCGAGCACCAACCTGGCTAAACACGGTGAAACCACCGTCTCTACTAAATACAAAAAAAAACTAGCCGGGCGAAGTGGCGGGCGCCTGTAGTCCCAGCTACTGCGGGGGCTGAGGCAGGAGAATGGCGTAACCCGGGAGGACGAGAAAAAAAGCATTGCAGTGAAGCTGAGATCCGGCCAACTGCACCCAGCCCCGGCGACAGAAGTGAGACTCTGCCTCAAAAAAAAAAAAAAAAAAAAAAGAAGTAATTCCTGATTCCCTGCCCTGACCTGAGGTACCATGAGAAACTTACTTCATCTTTTCACCCTCTGTTTTCCCATCTGTAAAATGGCAAGCCTCTCAGTGTCCGTCCTGTGGAGCTGTAAAGGCTGAGTAAGGGAAGCCTGTGGGCCGTGTGCCATAGGCCACTCCTAGTGTGAGTAGCTGTGGTTTTGGCTTTGTGTTTGGTGTGTATATATACTAGCTTTAAAATGTCTACTTGAGAGGCCAGACAAGGTGGATCACCTGAGGTCAGGAGTTGGAGACCAGCCTGGCCAACATGGTGAAACCCATCTCTACTAAAAATACAAAAAATTAGCTGGGCATGGTGGCGAGCTCCTGTAATGCCAGCTACTCGGAAGGCTGAGGCAGGAGGATCGCTTGGAACCTGGGAGGCAGAGGTTGCAATGAGCTGAGATCGTGCCTTTGCACTTCAGCCTGGGCGACAGAGTGAGACTCCGTCTCAAAAAAGCAAAAAAATGTCTACTTGAGGCTGGGCACAGTTGCTCATGCTTGTAATCCCAGGACTTCAGGAGGCTCAGGCAGGAGGATTGCTTGAGACCAGGAAGTCAAGACTGCAATAAGCTATGATTGCACCACTGCACTGCAGGCTGGGCAATACAGTGAAACCCTGTCTCAAAAAAAATTAAGAAAATAAAATGTAAAATGAAATAAGCATCACTAGAAAGTGTTCCAGAAGCTTTCATCTTAATACTCTTATTTGTTGATTGCATATTTTTCTAATTTGGGGAGATGGTTTGGAAATAATTGTTATTAAATCATTTTGTGATATGTTTTAGTCTAGCCCCTTGTTTGTTTTGTTCTGTCTTTTGTTTTTCAAGACAGAATCTCACTCTGTCGCCTAGGCTGGAGTAGTGCAGTGGTGTAATCTCAGCCCACTGTAACCTCTGCCTCCCAGGTTCAAGTGATTCTCCTGTCTCAGCCTCCCAAGTAGCTGGGATTACAGGCACCCGCCACCGCACCCAGCTAATTTGTATATTTTTAGTAGAGACAGGATTTCACAATGTTGACCAGGCTGGTCTTGAACTCCTAACCTTGTGATCCACCCGCCTCAGCCTCCCAAAGTGCTGGGATTACAGGCATGAGCCACTGTGCCCGGCCAGTTTTTTTCTTTCTTATGGAAAATCTCAAACGTGTGAAAACAGAATATCACATAATGACCGCTCATGCCCCGCACACGTGCTCATCATCTGGCTTCAGCTGCCGGCCCTGCTCCTTTTTATTTTGACGTTATAAAATACTGCTCTCCCGGTATTAGTATCTTGGTGTGTGCCCTGTCCCTTGAGGCAGTTGCTGATGAAAAGTGGTTATATTTCAGAGGGTCCGGGCTATCACATACATAACTATCTACTTCACATCACACACGGGTTTGAAGCTGTAAAATGCTAAAGCAAGAGGACCTCCTCCAGGGGCCAGCCAGGTGGCCCACCGTGTGCCGAAGAGGCGGCATCACAAACAGAAGTTGCAGCCCTTCCAGAAGCTGCCTCTCAGTCACCTGATTTGTGGTGCACTTAGCATCCCCTTCATTGTGGGTTACTTGAATATTCTTCATAAATAACAACTAATGGTTTTTTAAAATACTGTATCTTACTGCAACCAGTTAGCTCCTGTCAAGAGCTAACTTTATCACAGCATCTCAAAGAGAAAGGGACTCTGTGTTCATTGAGTGGTGGGGCAGGGAAGATGATTTTTTTCTTCAGGGCCTCCATATTTCCCTTAAATTAAACTGTCTGGATATTCTAGGAGGAGGGATTGCTTCTAAATTTTTGTTACGCTGGGTTTGAAATTTTCTTACAGGTGTGGAAAATGGTCTAACATAATGCCTGTCACAAAGTAGGTAAAAATGTTTGCTGAATAAAGGCATGGATTCTGTAATTTTTGCTTTGTAAGAAAAGGCTATTTTATGTCATGGGGAATTTTTGAAAGAGACCTGTTGATAGTGGAGTCACATCATATGCCTCCTGAAGCAAATTTAGATATATGCTGAGCCGTGAGCTTTTTTTTTTTTTTAAAGAAAAATGAGGCCGGGCACAGTGGCTCACGCCTGTAATCCCAGCGCTTTGGGAGGCCGAGGCGGGTGGATCACAAGGCCAGGATATCAAGACCATCCTGGCTAACATGGTGAAACCCCGTCTCTACTAAAAATACAAAAATTTAGCCAGGCGTGGTGGCGGGCGCCTGTAGTCCCAGCTACTCGGGAGGCTGAGGCAGGAGAATCGCTTGAACCTGGGGGGTAGAGGTTGCAGTGAGCCAAGATGGTGCCACTGCACTCCAGCCTGGGCAACAGAGTGAGACTCCATCTCAAAAAAAAAAAGAGAGAGAGAGCGAAATGACAAGAATTGGCCATTTAAAATTGCAGGTGACTGGCCCTGGCATCAGCAAGTGTGCCCTTGCCATGCAGTCCCCAGTCAGTGCCGTTCTCACAGCACAGTTCAGGGGCTTGCCCGAGCCCCGCGCCGTGCAGTGCACGTCTGTCCAGGTCTGCTCTGATGGCACGGCGTCCCCACCAGAGACCCTGTGTATGATGTGGCTCCATGCTGGTCATCCCCTTCCCAGCAGCCTATGCTCAGGTGGGTAGCAGGGCCTGCAAAGATTTCCACTCTGTAACATGTATCGTAATTCTCACCTTTCCTCAATAGCTTCCTTTGCTCCAATAAGCTTTGCAATCAAGGCCAAAGAAAATGATCTGCTTCCCCTGGAAAAAAATCGTGTTAAGCTAGATGATGACAGTGATGATGATGAAGAAAGCAAAGAAGGCCAAGAAAGTTCTAGTAGTGCTGCAAACACTAACCCAGCAGTTGCCCCACCCTGTGTAGTTGTTGAGGAGAAGAAGCCTCAACTTACCCAGGAGGAGCTAGAAGCAAAGCAAGGTTTGTTGATAGCTTTTAAACTTCTTGAAAGAAAGGAAATACATAAATATAAGATTTATCTGCTAAGCCAAAAAATCTCGAGGCTGCCAACTAGAATCTGAAGCCTTTGGAAATCAGACCCATTTGGGAGTTGTGTAACATGTCTGAGGTTTTGAAACGTTCTCTGTTAGAGGAATGAGCTCTGCTCTTCACTGAACCTCAAATGCAGTGCCGTTGGCAGTTTGTTTTCGAAGAAACTGAGTTGGCCGTCTTAGCCCTCATGCGCCACAGTGGAATGCATTAATGGAGGCTCACTTTGCGCTTGGCTGGCAGCCCCAGGGTCAAAGGCTCAGCCTTGCTTCCCAGCTCAGGAACCAAACTAGGAGATGCCCTTTCGTGAGGCTGCCTCCCGACAGAACCATTGGGCCCTTGAAGGTGGTGTGTACCCAGCTGGTTTTCGGGCTGCAGCTCATCTTCATGGGCCACAGCCAGCAGCATGGGGACAGCATATAGTCTTCCCATCCTGACTCCAAAATAAATTCTGTTCTGCATTAAAGCAGTCAAATAATGGTTGCTGCATTGTGGTTGTTATCTATTCTAACTGATTTTCTTAAATTGCTTTTCCTATGCACACACATTCAGATCAAGCAACATTTAAAAGAGGCCAATTTTCAGGCCGGGCGTGGTGGCTCCTGCCTGTCATCCCAGCACTTTGGGAGGCTGAGGTGGGTGGATCACCTGAGGTCAGGAGTTAGAGACCAGCCTGGCCAACATGGTGAGACCCCGTCTCTACTAAAAACACAAAATTAGCCAGGCATGGTGGTGCACGCCTATAATCCCAGCTACTTGGGAGGCTGAGGCAGGAGAATCGCTTGAACCCAGGAGGCAGAAGTTGCAATGAGCCGAGATCGCGCCATTGCACTCCAGCCTGGGCAGCAAGAGCAAAACTCTGTCTCCAAAAAAAAAAAAAAAAAGGCCATTTTTCAACCACAATCCACCATCAAGAACTTCCATTGTGCTGTGGTGTTCTCGCTAAGCAAACTTGTACTCATGCCTGTACATCTGAATCTGTACTTCCTGTGTGTAAACTAACCAACTGTCGGACCATTTGGAATAAAACACTTCTCATAGAGTATTCATTGCCTGGTGTGAATATTTTGGATATATGTTGAGAGCCATTCTGAGGTTTTCATTATTCCAGCTTTCATTAGTATAGAGTCTCTCTCATCAGCCTTCTAACTCTAAAAGTAAAATATCCGGAAAAAGGCACGTTATAAACTAATTCTTTCAAAATTTGATTTGTCTGATGTATGTACCTACTCAGAAACTTTAACTGACTGCATCGTATGACGCTTTTGCAACCTGTGAAAATTAAGATCAGGTAAAATACTGCTTGCTCTAAACTTCTCTTTTTTCTTTGTTTATTCCTTAAGCAAAGCAAAAGCTGGAAGATCGCCTCGCAGCTGCTGCCCGGGAAAAGCTGGCCCAGGCGTCTAAGGAGTCAAAAGAGAAACAGCTTCAAGCAGAACGTAAAAGGAAAGCGGCATTATTTTTACAGACCCTCAAAAATCCTCTGCCGGAAGCAGAAGCTGGGAAAATTGAGGAGAGTCCTTTCAGTGTTGAGGTATAGTAAAGAAATCCCACACTGGTATTTGCAGGGCTGCGTGGTACGTAGAAGCAGGGAGGATGTGTCTCCCTCCGGCTGCCCTAGTCTCTGGCCTGAGTGAAGGATGTGAGCCCCCAGCTCTTCCTTCCTATGTGGGTTGGCTGGCTTTTGCTTTATAGCTGTGAATCTAAGAATTTGACAAGAGTTTCCCCCATAAGTGCACGTTCACATAAACAGCAAATACTGCCTGCGATTTCGGGGGGGCCTCTGCTTCACGGCTGCCCTTAGGGGCACGCAGGAGGGCCTGGGGAGTCACTCCCATGGGTCCTGCTGGGGAAATGTGGTGGACACACTTCCCTGGAGCCCCGCCTCTGCGGCAGCACCAGTACTGAGCTCACACTTAGGGCAGAAATCCTTTTGCCACCGTCTGTATCAATGTCAGCACTTTAATTAAAGAGAAAAAGGAAGAGGGAGTTAAGAGAACAGACTCCGGGAGTACGTGGCTCCTTCCTCAGTGGTGTGAGCAGGGATATGGCCTTACGTGGGGGTTGTCACATGGCTGCCTTACAAGCCTCCTGCGCCAAGGGAAGGTGCTCAGAACAGAGGCCTTCAGTAGACACTGGCTCCTGTGCCAGGGGGATTGCTCACATGGGTGTCTGAGACCAGAGGCCTTCAGGAAACACTGATGCCTTCAGCAGCAGCAGTACAATAATTAATCATATTCAGCAAAAACGCTGCTTTTTTTTTTTAGTCACATCAATTTAGAATCTTTTAAGTTTAATTTTATATTTTTTATAGCAGTTCTGTCTCTGAATTTCATTTTGTATTTAAACTACAAGAATATCCAGAAATTCTTTGGGGAGTTTAGGAGCATTTTGGAGACATAACTCTTTTAAAGTAAGAAAGATAATAAAGTAGGACACATCCTTTGAGGATTAAAGGAGGATTGTCTTTGTGTCGATAAACTGTGACAAAACTGGGCATTTTAATAATTAGTCCTATAATTGTAGATGAATTAAAAGCTGACTTAACATTTGAACTATAATATTAGAATAGGTTTAGATCTACAATTAGACAACAGCTAAAAAGTTGTGGTTTTATGTTATTTCAAGAGCACTTAAAAAATCTTTTTATAAAATCTTTCTCAACCTAATCTCTCTCCTAAAAAAAATGAATGAACACAGGAACAGAAAATCAAACACCACATGTTCTCACTTATAAGTGGTAGCTAAACATTGAGGGCACATGGACACAGAGAAGAGAACAGCAGACACGAGGGCCTCATTGAGTGGGGAGGGAGGGAGTGAGGAAGGTGAAGATGAAAAACCTCCCTATTAGCTACTGTGCTCACTGCCTGGGTGATGAAATAAATAAAAGTTGGAAAGAAAAAAAAAGGTAGTAACTCCGGGAATTTTACTTTTTGAAAAGTTTTCAAACCTTCAAAAAATTGGAAAGAATGGAAAGATGCCCCCAGTGCCCAGGCAATTGCATGCGCATGCTCACTCATCTGTACGTGGGCACGTTGACCCACGCGTGCTCGCCCTCTCTGAGAGTCGTCTGCAGATGTGGTGACCGCTCTACCCTGAATACTCATGAAGGGCTTCTCCCGGGAAACAGCGCCGCACGCAGAGTGCCCGCCGATGGCACAGCACTTCCTTGCAGGCCGCAGTCACATTGCTCCAAGTGGCCCCACATGGCTTTTGTAGCTCTTTTTTTCCCATAGTATAGAATGAGCCTTTCACTTTAATTATGCTGACATTTCTAAGAGTCCAGGACCATTATTCAAAACTGATTCTCTGCTTGAAGTCACTCTGCTTGTTGTCACTCTGCTTTTTTTTCTGTGGCAACAACATTCTGGGCTCAGACGTTTGAAATGATGCGGAAGGCTGAATCAGCTTTCCTGTTTTGGGAATCAGTCTGAAATCCCCTCACATCTGGCGGGAGGCCTCAGAAATAATATGATGAGCAGGGAGGGAGAGTTAGATAAGAGGAGCAGAGAAGATGAGTCTGTGTGACCCTGTCAAGTCCCCGAGTGCCACAGGGTGGGCTCCTGCCCCTGATTCCTGAGTGCTCCGGCCACCCACTGTAGCCTCAGCTCCACAGGTCGGTGGTGCCCAGTTTTCTGAGCTGTTCGACTTGCCAGTCCCAGAAATGAACATTTTCAGGGAAGATGGGAACCCCCAGCAGCCCCGCAGGACACCATCTCACAGCCTTTCCACAGCTCTTCAGAGTCGGGGCTGCCTCCTGGCTCCTCACTTCAGCCAGTTATGGCAAAAGGATCTGTGGTCATTCCTTAGCTTTAATAGGATTTCTTGGCTGGGTGTAGTGACTCACACCTGTAATCCCAGCTCTTTGAGAGGCCAAGGCAGGTGGATCGCCTGAAGGCCAGCAGTTCGAGCTTAGCCTGGCCAACATGGTGAAACCTCGTCTCTACTAAAAATACAAAAAATTAGCTGGGCATAGTGGCGCATGCCTGTAACCCCGGCTACTCGGGAGCCTGAGGCAGGAGAATCTCTTGAACCTGGCAGGCAGAGGTTGCAGCGAGCCATGATCGGCCACTGTACTCCAGCCTGGGCAACAGAGCGAGACTCCATCTCAAAAAAAAAGGATGGCCAGGCATGGTGGCTCACGCCTGTAATCCCAGCACTTTGGGAGGCCAAGGCTGGTGAATCACAAGGTCAGGAGATTGAGACCATCCTGTCCTACATGTTAAAACTCCGTCCCTACTAAAATACAAAAAATTAGCCAGGCATGGTGTTGCGCGCCTGTAGTCCCAGCTACTCCAGATACTGAGGCAGGGGAATCGCTTGAACCCGGGAGATGGAGGTTGCAGTGAGCTGAGATCACGCCACTGTGCTCCAGCCTGGTGACAGAGTAAGACTTTGTCTCAAAAAAAAAAAAAAGGAAGATATTCTGCAGCAATAAGGGGATGAAATACACAACAACAAAAATGATCATGAGGACGCTTGTAGCCACACAGAAAACGCTTCTGATGTGATAAGCAAGAGAAGCACAATATAAAACACATCCACTTCTGGGATTACAGCCATGAAAACATGCATGTGGCAAGAAGGGAAGGGAATTTAAGAAAGTAAGGGACCTGTCGCAGTGGCGCACGGGTTATCATGTTTTGATGTCGTTTGTGCAGTAGATAAAGGGGTTCGTCGAAAGACATTCGTGAGAATGCTTTAACCAATTATGTTACATGACTGTATCTGTGTGTTGTAATAAAATTTCCAGTGAAATTCAGGCACAACTGTAATTTATCACTAACCCAGTTTTTCCCAGTCTGCTGTAGTTCCACATCACAGCAACCAGAATTACTTCCTTATTAACACAAGATACGTTACAGCTTAGGCCTTTGTCCTATTTATTTATTTTATTTTATTTATTTGTTTTTTTGAGACGGAGTCTCACTCTGTCACCCAGGCTGGAGTGCAGTGGTACAGTCTCAGCTCACTGCAACCTCTGCCTCCTGGGTTCCCGCCATTCTTCTGCCTCAGCCTCCTGAGTGGCTGGGACTACAGGCGCCCGCCACCCCGCCCGGCTAATTTTTTTGTATTTTTAGTAGAGACGAGGTTTCATCATGTTAGCCAAGAAGGTCTCGATCTGTCCTATTTATTTTTATACGTACATTTCTCTCACCTCTCCTGTTTGCAAGCATTGGTTTTTGAATCTATAGAACATAGAAACGAGTGTTTAAATCACTAGAATGCTCTCCCTGGATATGTGTGTGTGTGTGTGTGTGTGCGTGCAGATTACAGCTACCAAGCCATTTCAACAAAAGTGTAATGGTTGTAGCAAATGATGATAAATGTCTTTAATTGCTTCTGAAACAAAAATACTTGTAATTAAATTGGCAATTGTCACAAATAAAATTCAAACTCAAAAATATTTTTAGCCTAAAACAACTTCTGGGACAGGTTACCCTTGACTTTACTAAGTATTCTAGCATCTACTTTGCTCACTGATGTTGAGACATTTGACCCAGCTATGTAGTTGTGAAATTCTCGGAGTCCAGGAGGACTTGAGACAAAACCATGTTTGGCCACCGCACACCCTGGGTGAGGGAGCCAGCGTGGCTGAGGGCGCATCAGCACCAGGAGGCTCATGGCACCCCCAGGTCTGTTGGAGCCATGGCTAGCTCGGGCTGACTCTGCAGGGTGGCATGAGGACACTCCCTTATACAAGGCCTGGCGTAACATGGCAGGAATTTTACTGTCACCTTAAAGTTAACTAAAAACAGCCACAGTGCAGCTGTGTGCCTGAAGGACAGTCACTTCCCTGTCTTTACTTTGCTTTTTATAAAAGTGATGTATACATACGATTTTAAAGTTCAAATGCTACAGACAGGTATAAAAGAGAAAAGGTCCTTTCCTTCTTGTGTATTTTTTTTAATTCCTGTGGAAATGGCACTTTTTAAAATTCCTCTCAACTCTCTCCCTTCTGTAGTTTGAGTTTTTAACATAAAGGTTACCATTTTACCTTTTTTAACTGTGCCGTTTATGCTGGCATTAAGTGTATTCACACTGTGCAACCGTTACCACCCATCCATTCCCAGAATGTCCACCTTCTAAAACCAAAACTCTTTAGCCATTAAATAGTAACTCCCCGCTCTCCCCTCCCCCAGCCCTGACACCCACCTGCTTTCAGCCTCTGAAGGGGACTCCTGGGGACCGCGTGTGAGCGGGATTCTGCGGTGTCTGTGCTTCTGTGCCTGGCTGACTTCACCTAGCGTGGTGTCCTCCAGTCCAGCCATGCGGCAGCCGCATTGGACCCCCTTCCTTTTGACGGTTGAATGATGCTCCGTCGTGTGTATGCCCCCCGTTGTTTCCTGTGAATCCTTGAGGGGAGAAGCTCAATTCGATTCATGTATGTGGAGATGTAAACCTCACAGTTACGGGATCGTGCCCTACGCATTTTTCTGACATCGCCTTTCACTTACAGTAGAGGTCCTTCTGTTATCAGTGCTCGCAGTATGTTTGGTGTGTGACAGGCACTTGGTAGATATTTATTGACCGAATGACTGTAAGTAGTTTAATCACCCGCTCTGTGTGTGCCCCTCCCCTGCTGTGGGAAATGTGAGCCACGTCTCAGGTCTGTCTTTGTGAACAATGCCGATCACCCGATCTGTGTTCTGTGTCTTGTGTACTCCAGCGAGTGCACTCATGGGGGAAATCCTCACCATGGAATTCCTTTTTTAACTTGAGATACTGCTCAATTGACCTCTGAAGGGATTGTAGCAGTTTTATTTGCCCCCATGGAGTATGAGAACTGTTTCTTCATGCCCCTGTCGGCATTGGTTACCATCAGCCTTTTGGTGGGAAAGCAGCATCTGCTTTAACTTACATATTTAATGATAAGTAATAGTGAGTCACTTTGCTAATGTCTTCTTTTTTTTTTTTTTGAGACGGAGTCTCACTCTGTCGCCCAGGCTAGAGTGCGGTGGCGCGATCTCGGCTCAGTTGGCTCACTGCAACCTCTGCCTGCCGGATTCAAGTTATTCTCCTGCCTCAGCCTCCCAAGTAGCTGGGGCTACAGGCGCATGCCACCACGCCCAGCTAGTTTTTGTATTTTTAGTAGAGACAGGGTTTTACCATGTTGGCCAGGATGGTCTCGATCTCTTGACCTTGTGATCTGCCCGCCTCAGCTTCTCAAAGTGCTGGGATTACAGGCCTGAGCCACTGCGCCCTGCCACTTTGCTGATGTTTCTTGGCATTGTCTGCTGCCTTTTGAACTAACTTTCCCTTAGCCTGGGCCTGTGTTTCTTCCGGGCCCAGGAAGGGCCCTTTCTTTGTCTATGCTGCTTCATGTTAGCTGTTTACCATCAGTGTCACAAACTTTTTTTGCTCTGGTATGTTTTTGACCTGCCACACTTGGAATTAATTTCAGTTTGAGGAGCATGTCACTAGATGCAACACATTCACTAAGTCATACATCTTTTCCTCAGTGACTCACAGAGCCTTCTTTACGACGTGCTGAATTCCCATTTGTACTCAATCTTTCTGCGTATGTGTTCCTGTTCAGTCCCCTTGATCGTTAGGAGAGGTGATTTTACGTATTCAGATACAGTTGTAAATGATGTCCTAAAGTGTGCCTATTGGCATGGAAAGATATTGGCAGTACTCTAAATTTTTCCAGTGGAGTATAAAATTTATAAAAGCATATGCAAAAATAGTGCCTATAAACCTGCATATGAGACTGGAGAGTTCCCTCGACCCCTTCCCAGGACTCACAAAGGGGGTGGCTTGTTTACTCGGCCGCCACTCAATCTCTTACAGGAGGGACCACATGAACGGACAGGTGCGGGAACCAGAGCAAAGGAACGCTCCTGTCTAGCGGGAGCAGGCTCGGCGCTGGCCTCACGGCATCCTCCAAGCACATTACAATGCTCTTAGCTTTGCCGTCCAGGAGGGGGTGTCTGTGACCCCTGGAGCCCCAGAAAGCGTGTGTTACAGTCAGCGTTGAGTGTTAATCAGCTCTGGAGGGCCAGGGTGACAGCCTTTACACCCTGCCCTCTTGGTACCTGAGTTCTTGTCCAGCGTCCAGGAAGAATCAGGTCACACGAACAAATTAAAGGATGATGAATGTGGAGGACTTTACTGAGCTGTGGAAGTGGTCTCAGCAGAAAGGGAAGCTGACAAGGGGTTACAGCAGGAAGATAATTTTCCCCTGGAGTCTGGCCATCCTCAGCCAAACTCCTCTCCGACATCCAGCTGCTTTGTATCCTCTCTTCGCTCAGACGCATCCCTCTTCTGTGTGTGTCCCCTGAGTCTGGAGTCTGGAGTTCTTATGGGCACAGGATAGGGGGCAGAACAGGCCAAAAGGCAACATTCAGGCAGGAAAACAGGGATAGTTCTCACTTTGGGCCATGGGTCCAGGCTTGAGTGTGAAGCCCTCGCCAGTATTTCCCTGCCTCCTGTCCATATCACATATATTCTCTCTTCATTCCTAGTGTGTGTTCTTAATCCAGGATGAAGAGAAGGCAGAAGTCTTCATTGAACCCCTTTTGTCATGCAGTCATTTACATAGTAGCAACAGATTACAGGATGATTTCTTGGATTCCACAAATTTTTTTCTTTTTCTTTTTTGAGAGAGTCTCACTGTGTCGCCCAAGCTAGAATGCAGTGGTACCATCACAGCTCACTGCAGCCTTGACCTCCCGGCCTGAAGCAGTCCTCCTACCTCAGCCTTCAAAGTAGCTGGGACTTACATGCACTTGCCACCACGCCCAGCTAAATGTTTTTTGTATTTTTGGTAGAGATGGGATTTTGCTATGTTGCCCAGACTGGTCTTGAACTCCTGGCCTCAAGCAATTCTCCCGCCTTGGCCTCTCAAGATGCTAGGATGACAGGCATGAGCCACTGCACCCAGCCCATAGATGTCTTCAAGTTACAGATCCTGCCAAGTTTATGATTCCAGTAAGAGTTTGACAAGGAAATAGGAACTGAAACCCGCCTATGTTTGCTGAATCTGCTGTGTGCTAGGTGCTGAGGCACTTTGGGATATGCATTAGAAGCTTGCTTGTTCACCAGTGACCGTGACAGCATTTGAGCTGTTGCTGTTCACACATGGGCATTTCCATCAGGACAGCACAGCCAGGAGGAGAGTGGCAGCTCTGGGACCTAGGGCTCAGGCAAGGCCTTGAGGAGCTTACAGAATACTGAGGACCCACGAGGACCAAAGACCCACAAGTGGTAAAGGACAGGTGGCCCCACTCGGGAAGACACGTTCTCAGGCAGAACGGGTATGACAATGGGAAGCCAGTTGTGGAGAGCCTGGGACGCCAGAATAAGTGAGCATGAGCCCGAGAGCTGCATTTCCGCTGAAAGAGTGTGGCTGCGGGGCAGGGGGCGCTGGAGCAGAGTGGGGGCAGGGGTGGGAGGACGCACCTGGCCAGGAGACGGTAGGGCAGTGGGGCTGGGTGGAGGGATGGAGAGGACGCTTTAGTGTTCGCCATCCGTCCGTGGGATTGGCCCATTTCATAGTTAATGTAACGCCCTTCAGAAATAAGATTTCTTTTATTTTCCAATACAATCAGATACACAGTCGGTCTGCTTTTGAACAATTGGTTTTGCCACAGTAGGAAATAATAGTTGCTAGTTCGTGTGCTAGTTTGTTGCCAAATACTTCATTGTGATAAAGGGGGACTAATCAATGTTGTTTTCCAATGTTACAAAAGTGGCAGGCAGTCAGCTTTTAATGCTCTCATAAATGACCATTTTTCAGAAGTTCTTTGCTTTGTCCTCGACTCTACCTGAACCAATGTATGTCTGCCCCCCTACACTCAAACATGACTTCGCTTTTGATCATTTTTGCTGGAATATTAAAATTGCATCTCAAAGGCAGCTGTGGTTTCTGGGAAGCTGTGTTTGGCATCAGTCCTTGTGCACTTTTAGCACTTGAAGCTGGAAAAAATGGCAATCCAGTCAATACTTTTTGTAATTATTATAAGAAAGAGGAGTGGATGTGGTAGCTCACACTTGTAAACCCAGCACTTTGGGAGGCTGAGGCAGGAGGATTGCTTGAACCTGGGAGTTTGAGACCAGCCTGGGCAACATAGTGAGACTCCATCTCTACAAAACATAAACAAAAAATTAGCCAGGTGCGGTGATGCACAGCTACTTGGGAGGCTGAGATGGGAGGATCACTTGAGCCCAGGAGGTGGAGGTTGCAGTGAGCTGAGATTGCAGCACTACATTCTAGCCTGAGCAACAACAGATTGAGACCCTGTCTCGAAAAAAATGAATAAANTTTTGAGACAGAGTCTTGCTCTGTCGCCCAGGCTGGAGTGCAGTGGCCAGATCTCAGCTCACTGCAAGCTCCGCCTCCCGGGTTTAAGCCATTCTCCTGCCTCAGCCTCCTGAGTAGCTGGGACTACAGGCGCCCGCCACCTCACCCGGCTAGTTTTTTGTATTTTTTTAGTAGAGACGGGGTTTCACCGTGTTAGCCAGGATGGTCTCGATCTCCTGACCTCGTGATCCGCCCATCTCGGCCTCCCAAAGTGCTGGAATTACAGGCTTGAGCCACCGCGCCCGGCCAAGTATTATTAAAGACAGGCATTAGTTAGGATAAAGGAAAAAAAAAAAGTTTAGAGGTTCAAATCATTGGCAGTAAAAATAGGAGTAGAAACTCAGCTGGAGAGTTGACTCCTCGCACTCCTGTTTGTCTTGACTATGCCTCAGATGGCGTCTCGCGCCCGTTTGGTTTTGTCTTTCACAGACGTTTGCCAGGGACCGGGTTTTTCCATCTCCCCTCTGTTTTAACGCCGTGTGTTATCAGTCACACGCCAAAATAGTGCAGTGATTTTGTGAGAGAGAGTAAATGAGGAGAGTTCTTCACCAGAAAAAGACAGCAAAGACATGTTTCCCTTCCTTCTCGCCACATAACAGACTCCTCACTCGAGGGTGGAGTGTGTGTCTCGACTCTCCTCTGCAGCTTTCTCTTTGTTTTCCTGGGGAAATCCCAGGCCTTATTAAAAGGACCTGCAGCAGCTCTGACTTCCCCAAACACTCACAGGTGCCCGTGCTGAGGTTCCCAGTGGCGTCTTTCATCCCTGGGGCTGGCTTGCTTTCTCCTGGTTTAGAGTCCATGGATATTGGGATTTTTTTAGTGCCTTAGCTGATTTCTCTGGTCCCACCCAGGGCTCACCTCAGAGGATGTGCTCAGCTCACAAACCTTTGTTCTTTGCTGTTTGCAGAATGGAAGCCCTGTCGGTGTGTATGGGAGAGGCCACAGCTGGGATATTGAGCCTCTGAAGTTGTAAAGCTTAGTGGCTTTTGTTTATTGTCTTTTTAATTTAAAGGATCATTTAGCATTGCTTATGGGCAAATCCTGACTAATGCCAGAGTGGAGTGGGTGTTCTTGGATATAGAGCTTGGTTTCTCATTGGACGTTTGTGTGTTAGAATTATGTAAGCAATAAAATATTTTAGCTGAGTGCGGTGGTTCACGCCTGTAATCTCAGCACTTTGGGAGGCTGAGGCGTGCAGATCACTTGAGGTCAGGAGTTTGAGACCAGCCTGGCCAAAATAGCAAAATCCTTTCTCTACTAAAAATACAAACAAACAAAAAATTAGCTGGACATGATGGCATATGCCTGTAATCCCACCTACTCAGGAGGCTGGGGCACAAGAATCACTTGAGGCCAGGAGGCGGAGGTTGTGGTGAGCTGAGATCACGCCACTGCACTCCACCCCGGTGACAGAGCAAGACTCTGCCTCAAAACAAACCAAAAAACAATAAAATATTTAAAAGTTAGACCTGAAAAATATTGTTACACTTACAGAATTTCAAATGAGAAAGACCTTTTTGATAAGAACTCTCCCACAGTAAAATGGACTTTTTTTACCAAAGTGTCCCTGGAGATAATTTAGGCAGAGCCGTAAAGATGAACTTGGTAGTGGTGAACTTGGTAGCAGCCAAATGGGAGGGCCATCAGATCCCGAATTCATCCCTGCCCTCCTGCCTGCAGCACGCCCACAACCAGGGAGGGGCATTAGAGAGCATGGTGTAAACGGAAACAGCAAGGAGGCTGAACAGAGGACTGGGAAATCACAGTGCCATCATAAAGCAGCCAGCTCGAGTGGAATCTCATCTTAAATTGGGGCCTGCCCCACCAGGGCTCCGCTGAATTGCTTTTGATCTAAAAACCAAAGTAAGAAGCATAACTGTAGAAGAATCATTTCTATAGTGTTTGTTTTCCCTCAGCCAGTTGGCCTTGCCACGGCAGACCGAGGGAGAGGAAAGAAGGAAGGGAAGCCCCCTTAGCACTTTGCCTTTCACAGACGCCGTCCTGCACACACTGTGCCGTCCCGCACACTGTGCCATAGGCTGGGCTGGAGCTCTCTCCCTGGGGAGCAGCTGGGGGCAGCCTGGGAGACTAGGTCCCACCCCAGCACCTAACCTGAATTTCTTTGAGGCACTAAATGATGAATTGCAGATTTTTTCACTGTGTCTAAAGGTGTGAAATGTTTAATGGCTGTAGTTTAAAATTCACTTAATGTGAATTGAGGAGAGAGTGAGCTTTCTGGGGAAGAGGGCCAGGCTGCAGGCCCACACTGTTGAAGGGTGCTGTCTCCTGACCTGGTTCCGATGCGCTGTGGTGGAAATGTGTCAGGATGCATTGAAGATTCGTATGCTCTTCTGCATGTATGTGACACTCAGATGGAGAGGTTTTAAAACATCAAAGGGGAACCTAGACCTTCTTTAAGAATTATTGTCAGAGTAGTGCAGAGATTCATTTAAAAACCTAATTTTGGAGGTTTGAGGAATCTCTCCTCTGGTAGTTAAAACTATTAAAAAGAAACATATTTTTTTCCAGCATGGCATCTCTAATACTCTGCTCCTCTTATTGGCTCCTGCTGTCCACAGCCTGGGGGCTGGGAAGGGAGTGCTGCCTGTGGAAAGGCTCGGGAACCAGAAGGGGGTTTCCCTTTCTCCCTTTGCATCCTGGTAGGTGAAAAGGAGGTCACTCTGGATAGCTACAGGAGGAGACGGGTCTTTGGAAGGGATGGTTGCTGTGTTTGTTGGTGTGAGGGGCCCAAAGTTGAAATTTTATAAATATACATCTTCAGTGTTCTGTTTTCCCTGTTAACACCCAGATTTTCCTTTTATTCTTAGGAATCCAACACTACACCCTGCCCTCTACTGACTGGAGGCAGATCTCTGCCTACTTTAGAAGTTAAACCACCCGATAGGCCTTCGAGCAAAAGCAAAGATCCACCGAGAGAAGAAGAGAAAGAAAAGAAAAAGAAAAAGCACAAAAAAAGATCTCGAACAAGATCGCGTTCTCCCAAGTACCATTCGTCATCCAAGTCCAGGTCTAGATCACACTCAAAAGCAAAGCATTCTCTTCCCAGTGCCTATCGGACAGTGCGGCGGTCGAGGTGGGTGTGCAGGGGGCAGCACCTCTGGTGCCTTCGTGACCCCCGTGTCCTTCACAGGATACCCAGTAGAGCTAGGTAGAAAGTTTAAAATCAGTGCCACTCTCATTGAGCAGACGTGTGTGTGCGTATGCTTGTGTGCCCTGCAAGTCCAAATAAGATCTTTTTCGGTTTTTTGTTTATTTTGTACTTAACTTTTGTTTGTTTGTTTTTTGAGACAGAGTTTTGTTCTTGTTGCCCAGGCTGGAGTGCAGCGGTGCAATCTTGGCTCACTGCAACCTCCGCCTCCTGGGTTCAAGTGATTCTCTTGCCTCAGCCTCCTGAGTAGCTGGTATTGCAGGCGCCCACCACGACGCCAGGCTGATTTTTATATTTTTAGTAGAGATGGAGTTTCACCATGTTGGCCAGGCTGGTCTTAAACTCCTGACCTCAGGTTACCCACCCACCTTGGCCTCCCAGAGTGCTGGGATTACAGGCCTGAGCCACTGCGCAGGCCTATACTTAACTACTGCCAGGTTTTTAAAAATTGGTTTGTTTAAATTCTAATGGGTCCTTGAAGTAAGCCTACCAGGACCTTTTCACAGGGTGGTGTGCTGATTGTGTGAAAGATTCACGGGTTGGTGTGCTGGGGGGTCTTTTGTTTTATTTGTGTAAGTGAAGTTTCCCATGCTAATTTCTCTCAAATGTGTAAAGTTGCAAGACAGGAGAACTCTTTAACACTGGTTTGGATTCCCTGCTCTGCACATACACTCACCGGTGCCACACTCTGCACGTACTTCATGTGGCACCGGTGAGCGTGTGTGCAGAGTGGGTGTGAAGAGGGCGGCGCGGGTGAGCGTGTGTGAAGAGGGCCGGCGGGTGAGCGTGTGTGAAGAGGGCGGCGCGGGTGTGTGTGTGAAGAGGGCGGCGCGGGTGTGTGTGAAGAGGGCAGCACGGGTGAGCATGTGTGAAGAGGGCAGCACGGGTGAGCGTGTGTGAAGAGGGCAGCATGGGTGAGCATGTGTGAAGAGGGCTGGCGGGTGTGTGAAGAGGGCGGCGCAGGTGAGCGTGTGTGAAGAGGGCCGGCAGGTGTGTGAAGAGGGCCGGTGGGTGTGTGTGAAGAGGGCGGCGCAGGTGCGTGTGTGTGAAGAGGGCGGTGCGGGTGAGCATGTGTGAAGAGGGCCGGTGGGTATGTGTCAAGAGGGCGGTGTGGGGGTGTGTGTGAAGAGGGCAGCGCGGGTGTGTGTGAAGAGGGCAGCACGGGTGAGCATGTGTGAAGAGGGCAGCACGGGTGAGCGTGTGTGAAGAGGGCAGCGTGGGTGTGTGTGAAGAGGGCAGCACGGGTGAACGTGTGTGAAGAGGGCCGGCGGGTGTGTGAAGAGGGTGGCGCAGGTGTGTGTGAAGAGGGCGGCGCGGGTGAGCGTGTGTGAAGAGGGCCGGCAGGTGTGTGAAGAGGGCCGGTGGGTGTGTGTGAAGAGGGCGGCGCAGGTGCGTGTGTGTGAAGAGGGCGGTGCGGGTGAGCATGTGTGAAGAGGGCCGGTGGGTATGTGTCAAGAGGGCGGTGTGGGGGTGTGTGTGAAGAGGGCAGCGCGGGTGTGTGTGAAGAGGGCAGCACGGGTGAGCATGTGTGAAGAGGGCAGCACGGGTGAGCGTGTGTGAAGAGGGCAGCGTGGGTGTGTGTGAAGAGGGCAGCACGGGTGAACGTGTGTGAAGAGGGCCGGCGGGTGTGTGAAGAGGGTGGCGCAGGTGTGTGTGAAGAGGGCGGCGCGGGTGAGCGTGTGTGAAGAGGGCCGGCAGGTGTGTGAAGAGGGCCGGTGGGTGTGTGTGAAGAGGGCGGCGCAGGTGCGTGTGTGTGAAGAGGGCGGTGCGGGTGAGCATGTGTGAAGAGGGCCGGTGGGTATGTGTCAAGAGGGCGGTGTGGGGGTGTGTGTGAAGAGGGCAGCGCGGGTGTGTGTGAAGAGGGCAGCACGGGTGAGCATGTGTGAAGAGGGCAGCACGGGTGAGCGTGTGTGAAGAGGGCAGCGTGGGTGTGTGTGAAGAGGGCAGCACGGGTGAACGTGTGTGAAGAGGGCCGGCGGGTGTGTGAAGAGGGTGGCGCAGGTGTGTGTGAAGAGGGCGGCGCGGGTGAGCGTGTGTGAAGAGGGCCGGCAGGTGTGTGAAGAGGGCCGGTGGGTGTGTGTGAAGAGGGCGGCGCAGGTGCGTGTGTGTGAAGAG
>NW_016804501.1:460595-462655 GCF_001698545.2 Rhinopithecus bieti
GTGTGTGAAGAGGGCGGTGCGGGTGTGTGTGAAGAGGGCCGGCGTGTGTGTGTGAAGAGGGCAGCGTGGGTGAGCGTGTGTGAAGAGGGCCGGCGGGGGAGCGTGTGTGAAGAGGGCGGCGCGCGGGTGTGTGTGAAGAGGGCGGCGCGGGTGTGGGTGTGAGGAGAGCGGGGGGGGGGTGGGCGTGTGTGGGTAGGGAGGGGAGGGTGTGAGGGTGTGTGAAGAGGGCCGGCGGGTGTGTGTGAAGAGAGCGGCGCGGGTGAGCGTGTGTGAAGAGGGCCGGTGGGTGTGTGTGAAGAGGGCGGCGCGGGTGTGTGTGTGAAGAGGGCCGGCGGGTGTGTGTGAAGAGGGCAGCGCGGGTGTGTGTGAAGAGGGCCAGTGGGTATGTGTGAAGAGGGCGGTGCGGGTGAGCGTGTGTGAAGAGGGCCGGCGGGTGTGTGTGAAGAGGGCGGCATGGGTGAGCGTGTGTGAAGAGGGCAGCGCGGGTGCGGTTGTGTGTGAAGAGGGCCGGCGGGTGTGTGTGAAGAGGGCAGCGTGGGTGAGCGTGTGTGAAGAGGGCCGGCGGGTGTGTGTGAAGAGGGCGGCATGGGTGAGTGTGAAGAGGGCGGTGCGGGTGTGTGAAGAGGGCCGGCGGGTGTGTGTGAAGAGGGCGGCGCGGGTGTGGGTGTGTGAAGAGGGCGGTGCGGGTGAGCGTGTGTGAAGAGGGCCGGCGGGTGTGTGAAGAGGGCGGCATGGGTGAGCGTGTGTGAAGAGGGCAGCGCAGGTGCGGGTGTGTGAAGAGGGCGGTGCGGGTGTGTGTGAAGAGGGCCGGCGTGTGTGTGTGAAGAGGGCAGCGTGGGTGAGCGTGTGTGAAGAGGGCCGGCGGGTGTGTGTGAAGAGGGCGGCATGGGTGAGCGTGTGTGAAGAGGGCAGCGCGGGTGCGGGTGTGTGAAGAGGGCCGGTGGGTATGTGTGAAGAGGGCGGCGCGGGTGAGTGTGTGTGAAGAGGGCGGCACGGGTGAGTGTGAAGAGGGCGGCGCCGGTGCAGACTGTTTCCTCTCCACCCTCCTTCCAGAAGTCACTATTAAACCAAAGGCCTTCCTGATGAGGAGCCAATTTTTCAGAAAGCAGGTTAACATTTCTGGGAGCAGAAATTAAAAATAAAAACATTTAAGAGTCACAGAATTTACATCTTGGTGAAAACCATTTTTTAAAAACAAAACAGTGGCCAGCCTATGGGAGGCTGGCATAGCTTGCCCTGTTTTCAGGGCCCTGTTACACCTCGGGCTGTTGCTGAGCACTGACTGGCTCTCTCGGTTTCTGTAGCGCGGCACTGACTGTGCTGGTCTAGTTTTTCTTCTGGAATTGCTGTTAGCTCTTAACGTTTCCATGGGAAAAATACAGATGCCTTGGGCGCTCTATGGGCTTTTTAAGTATAATTTTACACATTTGCGTCTCTGAATATATCCTAAAAACAATATGCTTTATTTATTTATTTGTTTGTTTGTTTGTTTATTTATTTAGAGACGGAGTTTTTGCTCTTGTTTCCCAGGCTGGTCTGCAATGGCGTGATCTCGGCTCACTGCAACCTCTGCCTCCTGGGGTTCAAGCGATTCTCCTGCCTCAGCCTCACAAGTAGCTGGAATTACAGGCGTGCGCCACCACGCCCGGCTAATTTTGTTTTTTTAGTAGAGATGGGGTTTTACCATGTTGTCCAGGCTGGTCTCTCTCTCCTGACCTCAGGTGATCCACCCATCTCGGCCTCCCACAGTGCTGGGGTTACAGATGTAAGCCACCACGCCCAGCCTGCTTTCCTTATTTTTACCCCAGCCAACACTTAAAGTTTGACAGGCATTTACACTGACTTCTCTGCAGTGAAATTGGATTTGACTGTATGACAAATCAGTTTGATCTTGCACTCTGCATTTTTGCGAGTGGTTTAAATGTTTCATCACTTCATACCCTTACACACACAAAAAAGAAACCTTGCTATTTTCTAATCAAATGAACAGTTTTGCTAACATATCTTCAATTTCTGAAGGCTCCCAGGAACTTATATATCAAAGCTTTTAAAATTTCTCA
>NW_016804501.1:462729-464872 GCF_001698545.2 Rhinopithecus bieti
TTTTTTTAAGACGGAGTCTCGCTCTGTCACCCAGGCTGGAGTGCAGTGGCCAGATCTCAGCTCACTGCAAGCTCCGCCTCCCGGGTTTAAGCCATTCTCCTGCCTCAGCCTCCTGAGTATACAAAATATTTTTTAAAATTAGGCAGGCGTGGCAGTGCATGCTTCGAACTCCTGAGCTCAAGCGTAGAGTCTGATGTGGGGGGATTGCTTGCGCTGAGCTCAGGAGTTTGAGGCTGCAGTGAGCTACGATCACACCGCTGCACTCCAGCCTGGATGACAGAGCGAGACCCTGCCTCTAAATGCAATTAAGTGAAGATTAAAATAAAAAATTTCCCACTTGAAAATGTTTCTTATGACATTACATAGCTGAAGACAGGCATAAACAAGCCCTCCTAGTAACCATATTCAGTAAAATTCTTCCCAGTTTTCCTTTTCTACAGGCTCAAAGGAAAGCATAATTCCTTCCTAAATCCCAAGCCTTGGGGACCGATCATTGTAAGAGCTGTTCACAGCGTTTCTTTAGTGTAAGAAATTAGCTCAGCTTTCACGTGGGGAGTTTTTGCAAACACAGCGGATGCGGCATCTGATATTTCCGGGGCTCCTACCATTCACTTCCAAGGACAGATGATGCCATGGCCGCCAGCTCTTCCCACATTGGTATATTCAGAGCTGAAAGGCTTCACCTCACACTTGGAATTTCAGGTTTCTAGGCTGTGTATCCTTTTTGTTCACTCAACTATAGGAGAAAAGGTCATTTTACATATTACTTGAGTGATTTGTTTTAGAATAGATTTAGAGTTACATATTTTGAATAATTTACTTTAGAGAGTTACATATTTTGAATAATTTACTTTAGAATAGCTTTAGTTGCATATTACTTTATATAAAATATATCTTTATATTATTTTATGTATTCATTGCTGACAAGTCCAAGAAACCAAACCCTACTCATTTGTTTGTAACTTTCAGTTAAAAGAAAAAATTAAGGTAAAAATTACCTGAGTATGGTTTCTACTGTGATGGTAGGCTACCAATTTTAATTCGACCTACATTTAAAATATTTTATAGTGTCAACAGAGCAAAGTGTTTTCAGAACACCCAAATTTTTAATTAATCTCCATGGCTGAGGAGGTAGTATCTACATACTTTTAGTTAATTTTAGTTAAATAACTGATTAAAAAGCATTCGATTTTGCAACTGAGACAAAATATGAAGGCAAAGTGCAAGTTTATTATAAAATGAAAATAACAGTATTATGAAACAAAATCTTCCAGATGTTGGATTGTTGAGCAAGTTCTACCGTGGGTCCTGGCCCCTGGCAGTTCCCCTCCACAGGGCCAAGGGCATGGCTGGGTGCAGAGACCAGCAGTGCCGTGGGTTCTGGAGTCCGAGGACATGAGTTAAACAAGCTAGTCAAGCCCCAGATGCTTGGGAGGCAGAGGCAGGAGGATCCCTTGAGCCCAGGAGTTTGAATCTAGCCTGATCGACATGTTCTCTATGACAAAAGAAGAAGAAGAAGCAGTTGATGGTTTCTCACCATAACCTTTTCTTGTGGAATTCTGCCTCAGTTCTTCTGGGAACAGGGAGTGTGTGTTTTTTTGAGTAGGATTGCATTTTTCTAAACTGGCTACAAACCTGCGTCCTCCATCCAAGCTCTGCCAGCAATAATCATTTCCAGGGATCCAAGTGGCCTTAAAAATGCAAGTTAGAAATCGGAGGGGTGAGGCCGGGCGCGGTGGCTCAAGCCTGTAATCCCAGCACTTTGGGAGGCCGAGACGGGCGGATCACGAGGTCAGGAGATCGAGACCATCCTGCCTAACATGGTGAAACCCCGTCTCTACTAAAATACAAAAAACTAGCTGGGCGAAGTGGCAGGCGCCTGTAGTCCCAGCTACTCGGGAGGCTGAGGCAGGAGAATGGCGGGAACCCGGGAGGCGGAACTTGCAGTGAGCTGAGATCCAGCCACTGCACTCCAGCCCGGGCGACAGAGCAAAGAAATGGGAGGGGTGGCCGGGCGTGGTGGCTCAAGCCTGTAATCCCAACACTTTGGGAGGCCGAGGCGGGCGGATCACAAGGTCAGGAGATCGAGACCATCTTGGCTAACACGGTGAAACCCCGTCTCTACTAAAAATGCAAAAAAAAA
>NW_016804501.1:466760-485693 GCF_001698545.2 Rhinopithecus bieti
AAATATATATATATATATATATATATATTTCTTTGTAGAAATTAGCTCCCTAAGTACTTGGGGTTGGTGAAGGAGACTGGGGATGGATTTGGAAGACTTTTCTTAGGAGTCTTGTTTAGCATTCAGAAGGGACTCAGGCGACATTGGGTTTCCACTTTAGGTTGAAAGTTGTGGCTCCTCATTGCCCTTTTTACCCACGATAAACTGCATAGCAAATCAGTCAACGTGATGACTCATCTCCTAATCCTGCTCCTTAAAGGAGGAAACCAGATGCTTGCATTTTCGCAAGTGGTAGTGTTGATCATGCTGAGGTGAGGACCGTCTTCCCATCACTTGCAAAGTGAATCAAAGTGAATCATAGCCAGACACAGATAAGACCAGAGGGTGTCTGCACTGCGCAGTCCAGGAAGGAGGGGAGCTGCAGCGGCTGTCACTGGGCTGGGGACATGAGGAGGAATTGCATGTGAAATCAGATCCAGTTTCAACTTGAGAAAAATTAAGCCCCGGGAGCTGCTGGTAGAGCCCAGACCTTGCTGCTGAGTCATCTGCAGAGATGATTCCAGGAGCTGCTGGACGTTCCAGCTGTGGCAGAGCCAGACCCTTGCTGCTAAGTCATCTGCACAGTTTATTCCGTGACTGAAATGCCGTGGGTAAGGACGCGAATGGAGGAAGTGGAGTAGATGAAATGGTTGCATGTTGGAGAAAAGAGGCTACTTATAAATATGACCACTGTCATTCAGATAAAATTTCTGGAGTTTTATCATTGAAAAAAGTCTCATTATGTTTCTATTTGAAAGCAAACCATTATGCTTTTTTAAGAAAAAAAAAACAAAACTGAGTCACGTTATGCTTGAAAGTGTTTAATTCAGACCATTTCATCTTTAAGAAGGCCTCTGGTCACATTATATGGATGATTTGCTTATAAAATGGAATTCTTGTTTCTTGCACTATGTTGTAGTGTCAATGTGAGAAGCCTAATTAGCAGAATAAAAAGCATTAAAGCTTCTTTAGCTGAAGTCAAACCTAGAGAATTGTCTAATGGTATGTAACCCCTCGTCCTGAGATGGGCGTTTTCCCCGGTAACTTGAAAATCCACTGGTCACAGCCACTTCCCTTTAAAGAAGTCTATTACTAATAGCCACTACAAAATGGTATTGTATTTCAAACTTATGAATTTGCAGGCCTTACAAACTAACTTATTTTTCCTGATTATTGAGTTTATTGTAGAATTCCACGTGTAAGCATTCCCTAGCCACTATAGCTTTGAATGAGCAGAGGTTTTTTCGGAGTTCTGGTAGCGCCCAGCCCAGCACCTTTTATTCCGAATGTGAAGTGTGTGCCTCCGTGTCCCAGAGCCTCAGCCTCCCCAGGGGTGCTGCGCGTGGAGCCCTGTCAGAACAGCGTGTCGGTGACAGCAGCAGCCCAGCCAGGAAGTTAACAGGCAGCCTCAGCCACCAGCAGATTTGACTCCGCAAGTTCTTTTGAGGGAAAACCTGGTAAAATGTCAGGGTGTCTAACTAACCTCGCCTTTATCATCTGTTCTGTAAATCTTAGGAAAGGTCTGGGAAAAAAATCAAAACCATTCTGTCAGTTAAAGGATAGCCAGTCCTGGCTCTCCAGGATGCCAGGGGCTGAGTGATCCCGAGCTGATCTGCGGAAGCATAGCATAGCCTGTGGTGTGTGCGGTTTATTGTCATGAAAATGATTCAATGTAGAACTTCTTCAGATGACAAAATCAGACCACTCTTCTTTATATTGTTTTGAATGAGTTGTCATGGAAACAAAATGGAAATAAATGGAGTTTTTTTTCCAGATTTGTGCTCATTGCAGGTCTTCCCAAAATAGTAGCTTTCCTGAGTGAACAAAGAACTGAAACGAAGGTCCCAACTCATCGCTACGGGGCCTCCACTAAGGAGCGTCACCCCGGAGGGGCGCGGGTCTCAGGGTCCTCGTGGCCATGTGTGCGTTGTGTCACCACAGGAGAGGAATGAGTCCTTTCCAGGCACATGAGGAGAAGGAGGAGTCAGTGTTCATAGGTGGCTTTGCATCTGTGAAATCTCATAAACTTGAGTTAGCCGAAACTGTCGTGAGACTGGCATTTCCGAATTGGATCGAAAGTTTCAGGCTTCATGCCAGTGCCCCACAGCCTGTAGGCTGTAAGATGAGTGTGAACAGGAGAAATGTCCAGGTAGGCCTCTAGCTTCGTTACCGTTGAGTTTCTTCTTGCCAGTTCAGACAGGTAGACCCGAGTCGCTAGAGTCTGATTTGCCTTTTCTTACCTCATGCTGGTGGAAACGTCAGTGAGCTGAAATGTATAGGGAGATAAAATGGGCATAGGCAGGAGGAAGGAAGAGAAAGCGGCAGCCTGAGGTGGTCGTAAATTGCATACTCAGACCGTGGCTTGTGAGGAATTGGTTGCCACTGACCATTCGAAGCAGCTCCAGCCTCCACACCAGTTGTATATTGGTTAAAAGTTTATCCTTGGTGTGGTAAGTGTGTGGAACGGGAGAGAGACCATCTCTGCCTCTGAGATGGGATTCGAGGTTTCAGTTCGTTGTCGGTAGAGTGGTGGAGCTTGGCAGGGATTCTCTGAAGCCTCAGGGTCTACACGGGCACCATCCTGAGGAACAGCCTCTGCAGACGGGGCCTGATCTCTGCCAAGGCAGTCGGAAGCATGACACGTCCCGCCAGCCAGGCCGCAGAACTGAACGCTGCCTCCTCCTCTGTCCAGGTCCCGCTCCCGGTCCCCTCGGAGGAGAGCCCACTCCCCTGAGAGACGGAGAGAAGAGAGGAGTGTGCCCACTGCCTACCGCGTGAGCAGCAGCCCTGGGGCCAGCAGGAAGCGGACCCGCTCCAGGTAGGCCACTGGGTGTGCGCACAGGTGCCACATACGGGCCAGGTTTCCCTGGGCGGAAAGGGCGTCTGAAGGTCGGGTATCTGTGAGCAGAGCTGTGGGTGACCAGAGGGAGGTGCTGAGTCCCTTCCCGTGGCGTGGCCGTCCCTGCTGACACTTGATCACACTGAGCTCCTGTGTCTGGTGGGTGGGGCTCACTTACCCCCCGGGGCTCTGCACGGCCTGGCTTCGTGTCCAGCTTTCCACTGTGCTGGTACCTTGACTGGGTCCACATGCAGCTGCTGCCCCTCTACCTGCTGGTGGAGAGGACAGGAAGGCACAAACATAAGGAAAATGCAAGCTTCCAGTCCCAAAGCCTCCTGGTCTCAAAGACAGTCACCGTAGTTGCCTGGGTGCTGTGTGACTATGACCACAGCCCAGGCTGGAGCTCCCAGGAGAGGCCACAGAGTCCTGTTGGGGCCTAGAGGGCAAGGAGCATCCATCCCTTACCTCTTGACCACTAAGGAGAACCTATCTTGGTTGGAGCAGGAGATGGAGGGAGGTTGGCATTCATGTTTATCAAGCAGAAGCCCCAGCCGTGGTACCTGGCAGGGCCTCTGACAGCCCAGGGTGCCACGGGCTCACCTCTCACTCAGTGCCTGGCACTCAGTAGAGGTTCCACCTTTCACTTCAGGAAATACATCCACCATCTGTCCTCTCGCCCCGGCTTCCAGTAGCTGTGGACGGCCACCTCCATTGGTGCCGCCAGTGAGCACTACCCTCTCGACCGTGAGGGTGCCATCTCACAAGCGCCTCCTCTGGTTCTCACCCACTGATGTCACCACCCAGTGCCTTGCATGGGCCAGCCCTGCATTTCCACTCTTTCCAAGCACAAGGAGCTTGTTTTGTGTCCCCACGTGGAGTTGGTGCAGCCTCCTGGCTGTGTGGGTGGAGCATGTCTGCGTCTGGAGCCACACAGAGAAGGATGGAGCGTTGCACATCGTAGCCTTGAGTTTCTTAACACGGTTCTGCTGAGTGCATGGGGGTCAAGACACTCAGGGTCCCAGAGCCTTCCAGAGGACGAGCCTTACATTGCCAGGATCACTCACACGCTGGGACCCTCCTGCTCCTGGGACAGATGGCCCCAGCCATCACCCACACTGCCCAGCCACAAGGCACACACTAGGCAGAGAGCCGCAGCAGGTCCTCCCCACAGCACCCTGGGCAAGAAGACGCTGCTGCAGTTGGCCTAGTACCACAGTTCCCTCCGTTGACAAGATATGATTTTTTCTTAAAACAGAAAAATTAGCAAAAGAACTGTAAAGCAGATAGATACTAGCAAATGTTTCATGTACAACTGGCTCTGTTTATAAATTACATTTTGTTCCTTAGTAATCCTACACTGAGCATTCATGTCTACTCTCATACAATCTGATGAAAATTAAAATGTTAGAATCCATCCCTTAAACAAGTAATTTCACATCAGAAATTCACCATCACCTTTGGTATATGTGAAGGGCATGGTTAGAAATTAAGTCCTTCTGTCTCAACAGAAGAGGCCTTTCACATTAACCTTTGCTTTAAGAGAGATCTTGTGGGAGCAAGTAGTGATCGTATCTGTAAGTAGCAGCGTCCTGACGGCCAGCCAGCACACTCAGACGCCAGACTCGCGTGAGCTGCTCACATTCTCACCGAGCGCTAACAGGTCACACAAGAGAAGCGAAGGGTTAGACTCAGTGCAGAGCTGAGCCCTGAGCTGCACTGCCCAGATGGACGGAATTAAACCTGCAAACCTAACTCTGTGGAGTGTTAAACTGTGATTCACTAGGAACTCAATAGAGGTGAATACGTGGATAATGACTGGTCAGTTTTGTAGTCTTAATTAGAAGCCCCAGTTAGTCTATAAATCCAGAATATGGATTTGGTTTTGTTTTCTTTGGGGGGTGTTTTTTTTTTTTTGAGACAGGGTTTCACTCTGTTTTCCAGGCTGGAGTGCAGTGGTGTAATCACAGCTTCTGCTTCTGCTTCCTGGGCTCAAGCCATCCTCCCACCTCAGCCTCCTGAGTTGCTGGGACCACAGGCTCTCACCACCGTGCCTGGCTGGCTGCTCTCAAGCTCCTGGCCTCAAGTGATCAACCTGCCTCAACCTTCAGAAGTGTTGGGATTGCAGGCATGAGCCACCGTGCCTGGTACAGAATATGTTTTATTAGCAATCATATTAATGCTGCAGCCAGGCTGTGTCCCTGTCTCAGAGTGGACATCCACTTCCTTGCCGTGGTGCAGTGCACATAATCAGCTACCGAGCTGCTGTCACTTTAATTGCTGGGACAGCACCAGACCAGACCCGGGGACATGCCCACTACCCAGATTTGAATTTTTTTCTTTTTATTTGAGATAGGATCTCACTCCCATTGCCCAGGCTGGAGATTGCCCAGGCTGGAGATTGCCCAGGCTAGAGTGCAGTGGCACGATCTCAGCTCACTGCGACCTCAACCTCCTGGGTTCAACTGATCCTCCCACCTCAGCCTCCTGTGTAGCTGGGACTACAGGCACATGGAACCATGCCCAGCTAATTTTTTGTATTTTTGGTAGAGACAGGGTTTTGCCATGTTGCCCAGGATGGTCTCAAAATCCTGAGCTCAAACAGTCTGCCTGCCTCAGCCTCCCAAAGTGCTGGCATAAACCGCTGTGCCTGGCCCTGATGGGTCATTTCTGTAAACTGATGATAGGCTGATTCTTTCACTGACTTTTTGAAAATGTTTTTAACTTACAGGAAAGTGTTTAAAATAGTACGATGGGGCCGGGCTCAGTAGCTCACACCTATAATCCCAGCACTTCAAGGCCAAGATAGGAGGATCACTTGAGCTCAGGAGCTGGAGGCTGTAGTATGCACTGTGATCGTGCCTGTGAATAGCCAGCCACTGCACCCCCTACCTGACCAACAGAGTGAAACCCTCTCTTTCAAAAACAGTTGTACAATAAACACCCATATGCATAAAATCTGTAGCTCAGTTCCTCAAGAGCTGACATTTTGCCACATTTGCTTTCTCTCTCTCACCCCTTCCCATCGCACCCGTCCCATCCACTCCCATCCCTCCCTCCTTTGTTCGTTTGTGTATTTCATGACCTTCACATTCTTGAAAATTCCAGGCCAGCTCTTCTATAGATGGTCCCACAATCGGGCTTCGTCTTGCTGTGCCCCGTGGCTGGGTTCAGGGCGAATGTTTTGGCTGCGCAGGCGACGTTGCGTAGCTTCCCATTGCACCACCAATCAGGAGACACAGGAGTGTCCACTCGTCCCATCATTCATGATGCTGAGTTTGATCACTTGATTAAGGCTGCATCTGCCCCTTCGTCTCCCCACCAGCGAGGAATCCAGGAGGTGACACTGTGAAGCAGCACAGCTCTGCTGCTCCCAGCAGCTCTCTCCTCATTTGTCTCAGCACACATCAGGCAGGGTGGCCCCCCTGCCTGAATCAGCTCTTACACTGCTGACTACAAAATAGTGACTTTCTCCCTCTGTTCTTCCTTCTGTGTTTATTAGCTGAAGACCCTGCCCCTTTGTTTAAATCTCACCATGGACTCAGGAGCGTTTTTGGTTTTGATTTTTGATTTGTTGTGTGATAATCCCATTGCTATTATTATTCTATTAGATGGTGACATTGTCTCCGATTTGGCCAGTGGCAACCCTTTCAAGTCAGTTCTGTTCTTTTGACACCTCCCATAGTTCTTTGTGTTCTTGCTTTTGGTACAGGATATTCCAGGTTTACTGGGCGTTTTCCCTGTTCCAGCCCTGGAATCTGCCATTTCTTAAAGGACCTCTGGTTCCTTTTAGTGACTATTTGGAAAACCAGATGTGGACGTATTGAGGAGTTTTTAGGAGTAAAGTTTGGTGCTGTGTGGATATATATAAAACAACATTCGTGAAAGTTACTTTGAGGACGTCACAGAAGTGTTTCCAGCCAGGCACAGTGGCGGCACCCACAGCCGCAGCTGCCTGGAGGGCTGAGTGGATTGCTTGAGCCTGGGAGGTCACACCCAGGGCTTTTCACGAGAATATTGACCAAATCTTACAGCAGCACACTTCAACAAGATGTCCCAGTTATCTTACTGTAGCAAATACAATGAATGATTAGTTACAGGTTTTTCCCATTGAGTTTCTAGTACTTAACACTGCACGAGGCACATGGACAGCTCTTTGTTGAGTGAGTGAATGGGAGTTTACTACTGCAGTAAAGATCTTTCTTTATACGTGAAATGTTAATTCAAGGTAGACTTTGCTAACTGAAGGATGCATAACTTAATTCCCTAGAGCAACCACTAAAACAAAATGTAGCTAAAAGCCAATAGAAGATATAAAGTAGGATTCTAGATGCTTTCTTAAATTCATGAAACAGCAGAAAAGGGCAGGTGGGGGAAAGAACAAATGGGACACAAAGAAAAGATTGTAGGCTTAAAACCATTGTAAAATAATTACATTATATGTAAGAAGACTAAAGACTAGTTAAAAGGCAGTGATTGTAGAGTGGATTACAGAGCAAGACCTGGCCTGGCACAGTGGCTCACACCTGTAATCCCAGCACTTTGGGAGGCTGAGTGCTCTTTGACCAGCCTGGCCAACATGGCAAAACCCCATCTCTACTAAAAATATAAAAATTAGCCAGATGTGGTGGCACATACCTGCAGTCCCAGCTACTTGGGAGGCTGAGGCAGGAGAATCGCTTGAACCTGGGAGGCAGAGGCTGCAGTGAACCGAGATGGCGCCACTGCACTTCAGCCTGGGTGACAAAGTGAGACTCTTACCTAAAAAAAAAAGCTTTTCCACCAAACTCCAAGCCCAGATGGCTTCACCAGTGAATTCTAACGTTCAAGAAAGGAGGGGCCGGGCATGGCGTTTCATGCCTGTAATCCCAGCACTTCGGGAAGCTGAGGCGGGCCTCCCGCCTCACAAAGTCAGGAGTTTGAGACCAGTCTGGCCAACATAGTGAAACTCCATCTCTACTAAAAGTACAAAAAATTAGCTGGGTGTGGTAGTGTGCGTCTGTAATCCTAGCTACTCGGGAGGCTGAAGCAGGAGAATCACTTGAACTTGGGAGGTGGAGGTTGCAGTGAGCCAAGATTGCGCTCCAGCCCAGGTGATAGTGCAAGACTCCGTCTCAGAAAAAAAAAAAAAGAAAGAAAGAAGGGGTACTCTATTTAAAAAAATAGATGAGGGAACACTTCCCATCTCATCTCTTGAGTCCATCATGTCTCATACCTAAGACAGATAAAGATTCTGTGTTTGGGGAAAGGTGTGCACATGCACCCGTTTCTGTTCACGACCAGTACTGTGTGTGCCCCCGTGTGTGTTCACAGACCAGTACTGCGTGTGCGCATGTGTGTATTCAGACCAGTACTGTCTGTGCACATCTGTATTCACAGACCAGTACTGTGTGTGCACGTGTGTGTTCACAGACCAGTGCTGTGTGTGCGTGCGTGTGTGTTCACAGACCAGTGCTGTGTGTGTGTTCTCAGACCAGTGCTGTGTGTACACACACACGTATATGTTTCCAGACCAGGACTCTCAAGAACATAGATGCAAAAATACTTCATAAAATATTAGCCAACTAAGTATTACTGAGATGCCTGTTCTCCACAAGTTGATGCAGAGATGCAGTGCAGTCCCACTCAGAGCTCCCATGGCTTTTCTAGAAATTGGCACAAACTCCAAAGCATGTGTGGAAATGCAGATGACCTGGGAGAGCCAAAACAGCCTCCTTGACAAAGAGCAGGATTTCAAGACTTACCAGAAAGCTACAGTAACCACGGCAGTGTGGCCTCAGCATGAGGATACAGCAGAACAGTGGGATGGAATAGAAAGTGCAGAAAAAATTCATCACCCAAAGGGCAGGGGTCTGGGGCCACAGCCACAGTGATTCATTGATGGCAAAAAGAAAGGAAAGTCTTTTTTTTTTTTTTTTTAAGAGACAGGGTCTCACTCGGTTGCCCAAGCTGGAGTGCAGCAGTGGTGGGATCTTGGCTCAGCTCGGCTGACTGCAGCCTCCTGGGCTCAAGGAATCCTTCTGCCTCTGCTGGGACCACAGGCACACGCCACCATGCCTGGCTAATTTTTTTTTTATTTTAGAGACGGGGTCTCGCTATGTTGCCCAGGCTGATGTTGAACCCCTAGGCTCAAGCAGTCCTCCTACCTTGGCCTCCCAAAATACTGTGACTGCAGGCGTGAGCCACAGCACCCAGCCAGGCAAGTCTTTCCAACAAAACTTGCATGAACAGCTAGATATTGGAATGGGAAAAGGTGCAGCGCACATCATCTGCAAAATTTAATTCAGGTCGGGATCAGACTATTAACGCTTTTTGAAGAAAACACAGAGTATGTTCATGAATTTGAGGGTGGCAAAGATTCCTTAAGATGTGGAAAACCCTCTTGATAAGAGGAAAAAATCAATTAGACTTCATTGAAGTTTAAAAACTTCTCTCAAAAGGCACAGTTAAGAAGATAAATAGGCAGGCCGCAGGTTTTGCGGCATGTATCTCTTGACAAAAGCCTGTGTCAGTACCAAAGAGACAAAGGACCCAATTAAGAAAGGGGCAGATGACGCCAGCCGACTTCACAAAAGGATCTACTTAAATAGCCAGTAAGCACATGGAAAGATGTGGAACGGCATGAGTCACCAGTCAGGGCCGTGCTGATGAAGCCAGTGAAACAGGACTGGATGGGAATTCCCCATCCCAGAAAACCAGGACGGGCTCTGGGGAGAGTGGTCACAGGCCCAGCGGCTGCACTCTCAGACACTGGGTTGGGAAATATGTGCAGTTTCTTGTAAAGTTAAGTATACACCTACTCCCTGACCCAGCTGTCCTGTTCCTTGCTGTGAACTCCTCTATAGTCAACATTTGACCAAAAACACTTTGATTGGTAACTGCCGAAAACTGGAAACAACCAAATCTCTATTAACAGGAGAATGAATCAACAGATGATGGTAGCGTCCTGTCATGTAATACTATTCATAGGTGAAAGAAACAAATTGAGGATCACCCTGCTTCATGGAGGACTCTCAGACATGCTTTGCTAAGCAAAAGAAGCCAGACACAGGCCAGGTGTGGTGGTTCACACCTGTAATCTCAGCACTTTGGGAGGCCAAGGCAGGAGGATTGCTTGAGCCCAGGATTTCCAGGCTTTTTTTTTTTTTTTTTTTAAGTAGAGACCCCCATCTCTACTTAAAAAAAAACGTTTGTGGTGGCGTCTGCCTGTCATCGCAGCTGCTTGGGAGGCTGAGGCAAGAGGAGCGCTGGCGCCTGGGAGGTCAGGGCTACAGTGAGCAGGGACTGTGCCCTGCACTCCAGCTTGAGCAACAGGGAAACTGAGAAACAACAGAGAACCAAGAAGCCAAACCAACAAACAGATACATCGTGTGGGGCTCATTTCCATAGAGCTCTAAGCTGTGCCCTAGAAATCAGAGAAGGGGACCGCTCAGGGTGGAGAAGGGGTATAGACGAACTTGAAGTGGCATTGAGGAACTTTCTGGAAGGAAGGGACACCCCGTGTGGATAAGGCCCAGGTGTCAGGGTGTGCACACTTGCCAGCACCGAGGACATCGTTTCACCCAATGGCACCTCAGTGCTTTAAAAAAATGAATGAGTTACTCCATTCCTTCAGCAAGGGCTTAGATCAGATTGTAGCAGAATTGAACCAGTTTACAGTTAAGGATTAGTAACCTGCCCCTTTGTTCATTATGCAGCCACATAAACTCAGCTGGATTTCGAGAGTAAGTCATTTCGGACACACGTCACATGCTGGTATATATTTTATTTATTTGCTGCTTCCTTTGAAATCCTGGCATGTGTTCATAGACAAAAATTTCACAAAACATTTTGCAGTTTAGAAAAATGACTGGTGTGCAGATCCCACATGGGTGTATTGAACAGTAAGAGCAGCATCTCCATTTACAACATTTTGTCCTCACTGGGCACGTCAGGCAGGCTTCCAGAAGATGCCAGGTCATCTGTCCGGGCCCAGCTCACCAGGGACAGCCCCTCCAGCAACTGGATTTAAGCTGCCAGCCAGCACCGCCTCTGGCAGGTCCTTCCTTGTTTGAATGGAGCTGGGTGGGAGTGCCCCAGGCCTGGCGCTGCTGCTTTAGGTCACTTCATTGGCACCAACACAGTCTGCTCATGCCCAGAACCACACAAGGGAGCCTGGACAGAAATGCTTAGTCCCCCTCTGCATATCGGGGCTGTCCCTACCAGGGCATGTTGTGGCCTCTGGCTCCCACAGCTGTCTGAGCTCTGCAGGGCCATGCACTAGTGGGGTCCGAGAGATGGGTAGAGGGCATGGCCCCTTGATGGGGTCTGCACCCCAGACTGTGAGCACAGCCCCAACCATTAAGCAAGAATGTTCCAGATCTTGGGGGTTGGCACAAAAGAAATACATGAAGTCAGGAGACCCTGATGAGGGGCAGGGCTTGGGGTGACTGGGCCTGTGCACAGGCCCTGGGGGTCTCCCTGGAAGACAGAAGAGGCCAGGCTGGGAAGGGGCTTCGTGGCACGCAGAATCATAAGGGAGGCCAGACGCTTGCAAGCTGTGCAGATAGCAACCCCAGGAGAGTCAGACACCAGCAGAGAACCACGGTTCCACCTTCAGGTTGGCGGATTGAGCAGTTTGGGTCCACCTGGATAGCGAGGGTGAGGCTGAGCCAGGGAGGCCTCTGGCAGCTTCTGCAGCAGAGGACCCCGCAGCCCTATTCCTAGGATCTGCTCCTCTCCAGGCCCCAGCAAGCAGGACGGGAGGGAGGGAGGGAAAGAAGGAAGGAAATCCTGTCCAGGCCCCAGCAAGCAGGACGGGAGGGAGGGAGGGAGGGAGGTGGAGGAAAGATAGGGGAGGGAAGGAAGGAAGGAAGGGAGGGAGTGGAGGAGGAGGGAGAGGAGGGAGGGAGGGATGGAGGAAGGAGGAAGGAAGGAAGGAAGGAAGGAAGGAAGGAAGGAAGGACAGGAAGGAAGGAAATCCTGTCCAGGCCCAGCAAGCAGGACAGGAGGGAGAGGAGGGAGGGAAGGAAGGAGAGGAAATCATAGGGAGGGGAGGGAAGGAGGGAGGAGGGAAGGAGGAAGAAGGAAGGAGAGGGAGGGAGGGAGGGAGGGAGGAAGGAAGGAAGGAAGGAAGGAAGGAAGGAAGGAAGGAAGGAAGGAAGGAAGGGAACGGAAAGGAAGGAAAATCAATCCTGTCCAGGCCCCAGCAAGCAAGGACAGGAGGGAGGGAGGAGGGGAAGGATGGAGGGAAGGAAGGAAGGAAGGAAGGAAGGAAGGAAATCAATCCTGTCCAGGCCCCAGCAAGCAGGACAGGAGGGAGGGAGGGAGGGGAAGGATGGGGAGGGAAGGAAGGAAGGAAGGAAATCAGTGATACAAATGACCCATGCAAAGACTCTCCAAGAAACTCTGTTCTCAGGGCCAGAAACGCAGGCTGCAGCGTCTGTTACAGATGAATTCGGAAAGAAGATGCCAGGTAGGGCACCTCAGGGCTTGGAGGGCCTCGTGGGAAGGGCTCAGGCGGAACGACAGCAGTCAGAGCTGAGCTGCTGTCACAGAGCAGGCTCCAGTGCCCAGAGGCTAAGCAGCATCACCAAGCGGCGGGCAACTGGCAGGTCAGAAAGAAGCACCACTCCGGCCTGGACAACAGAGTGAGACCCCATCTCTTCAGAAAAAGGAAGTAGCAGCACCAGAAGCTGCGCCCCCCTAGTCTCCACTGTCTGAGAGGCTGAGGCAGGAGGTTGCTTGAGGTCAGGAGGTGAAGGCTACAGTGAGCTGTGATGGCAGCACTCTCGCCAGCCTGGATAGCAGCGCGAAACCCTGTCTGTTTTTTTAAAAAAAGGAACGCTAAACTTTGATGTATTCATACTTTAATAATTTCCTGTATCATTTTGGAAATTTTTATTGATGAAACATAGTGGCAAAGTGCTGTGAACTGCCTATGGTTGCTTATCTTACGTATTTTGCATGTGAATAAAATGCTGGTTGCATCTTAAATACCACAAGTATTTTAATTGAGGTCCTAAACTGGGACAAAGCTGCTTCCAGGGAGACCATACCGTCTTCAGTGTGCTGGGTGGCTTTTGTTAAACCCATGGATCGATTTGCCGCGTTGTCAGTTATCAGTTCAGTGAAATAAGTTGCTTTAAGAAAACTTCACGTGTTTGGAATGGTTCCATCCCTGAATTGTGCCTTGACGAACTCTTACCCAAAACCTGGCTCAGGTCCGAGCTTCTCCCTTTGTGCGCTGCCTTTAAACCAAAGGTGCATCTCTCACAGAAACACTTGCCTTTCAGAAGTCCCCACGAGAAGAAGAAGAAGAGGCGGTCCCGGTCACGGACCAAGTCCAAGGCCAGGTCTCAGTCGGTGTCACCCAGCAAGCAGGCAGCTCCCCGGCCCGCGGCCCCCACAGCCCACTCGGCCAGCGTCTCCCCTGTGGAGAGTCGGGGCTCCAGCCAGGAGCGCTCCAGGTAACCCCTGTCCTCGAGCGGCTGTCTTTGGGGAAGGGCAAGGGGTGGTCAGCAGGACTCTCCCTCCCTCCCTGAGTCCCTGCCTATGTCCTGGGGGGCACCAGCCACGAAGCCAAACCACACCCCCTGTAGCAAGGAAGTCCCCCAGATGTGGCTTCTCACAATCCATGAGCGCTCAGGAGTAGGTCCTTTACTGGGGAGACCCTCCTGCAGAGCCCAGGAGTGGAGCAGTCCACTTCAAGCAGCCCGGGTGTCACACACGTCCCTGATGCTCACCAGGCACACTGGGCTCTGCAGTGACCAGTAGACCTGGAACTGTCAGCAGCTCCTCAGGCTGCAACAGCCGGGGCCAGATGATGCCAGCCTGTTGCCGGGCATCACACCTGGGCAGCAGCACAGATGTGGCGTCCCAGTCCCGGGCTAGGTGATAATGCCTTCAAGTCAGACACTCTCTACTGCCCAGGCACCCACACCCTGGAGGGACCAGAGAGGGCGGCACCTGGGAACAGCTGCTCCCTTTAAACTGATTACTTCCATAAATGGGAATCATGGGATGCACGACTGTTCCATTCAGGTGGCAGAGGCCTCAGCTCATTTGAGATGGATCCGAATCTCTAAGAGGTGGCACCTTTAGAGCTACAATGTCAATCGGGCCGGGCACCGTGGCTCACACCTGTGATCCCAGCACTTTGGGAGGCCAGGGTGGGAATTCGAGACCAGTCTGGACAACATGGCAGGACCTTGTCTCTACTAAAAATAGGTGGCATGCATCTGTAATCCCAGCTACTCAGGAGGCTAAGGCGAGAGGATTGCTTGAGCCCAGGAGGTGGAGGCTGCAGTGAGCCGTGACGGCTCCACTGCACGTCAGCCTGGGCGACAGAGAGAGACCCTATCTCTGAAAATGTAATAATGGCCAAATGCACATCAGTGCGGGAGGCTGAGCATCGCTGGGGGACAGGGGTGTTGGCTCCCCCACACAGACGCCTCATGCACAGGCCGAGGGCACCCACTCAAGGCCGTGGTTCTGGGAGGGCTCCACTGTTCTGCTGCATCTTTCCTTTGTTTCTTTTTTCCTTTGTGTTGAAGGTAATTTTATATGAAAATTGTTTTTCGTTAGATTGCAGTTTGTACACAGTTCAGATGCGTGTAACACAGCATGTTTATGATGCCTGTTTTTATTGAAGGATATGCTCACGCCTATAATCCCAGCACTTTGGGAGGCCGAGGTGGGTGGATCACCTGAGGTCAGGAGCTGCAGACCAGCCTGGCCAATATGGTGAAACCCTGTCTCTACTAAAAATACAAAAATTAGCCGGGCGTGGTGGCGCACACCTGCAATCCCAGCTACTCGGGAGGCTGAGGCAGGAAAATGACTTGAATCCTGGAGGCAGAGGTTGCAGTGAGCTGAGAACGTACCATTGCACTCCAGCCTGGGCGACAGAGTGAAACTCTGGGGGAAGAAAAAAAGGATACTGGAAGCAGATGCAGTGGGCCCTTCACAATTCTCAAGCTGGGGTTCGGAGGTGGAGATGCTGTTCGCTGGCCTTGGCTCAGCGTCTTCACACGGCTGTAAGCTCTGCTCTCTCTCTCTCTCTGCATCAGGGGGGTCTCTCAGGAAAAAGAAGCCCAGATCTCTTCAGCAATCGTTTCTTCCGTGCAGAGCAAAATCACTCAGGTCAGTGGGCGTGCCCCCTTCCCACTCCCAGCCTTTCATCAAGGGGCCTCGTGGTTTTTCTTTTGCTAATTTTCATTCCCTATCCCTCCTGTCATCGACGCTGGCACGGGACAGGGATCTCAGGCAAAATGCCACAGGCCCTGGGTGAGGCCGAGGGCAAAGCCGTGTGGCCTGCACCATGCGCAGCCAGGCTCCTCCGCCACCCCCACGGTGCTAGAAGCACTGTCTTTGGTCTCGACCACCAGCTCCTTGATGAATTTCTTCACCACGTGGATTGTCTGGCCAGGTCTTCACAGGTTCTCCTCTGTGTCTCGCCCTGCACAGGATCTCATGGCCAAAGTCAGAGCAATGCTTGCAGCTTCCAAAAACCTGCAAACCAGCGCCTCCTGAGACAGGGCCAGCGGAGGCAGAGCTGGGAGGCTGCGTGGGCTTCTGGGCAGGCTCACGCAGACGTGGCTGCACATCCACCTGGCCGCCTCCGTGGACCCTCGGTGGCTTTTGTAAATTAATTTTTGATGACATTTTCAGTTTTAAGATTTCTGACCAGCAGTCTCTTACCTGTATATTTGTAAATAAATCATGTTTCTGTGAAAATGTATTCTGAAATAAAATGGGAGGAAACGCCTTTTCTAGCTAGACCCTGGTGTGGTTTCTTCCTTCTCTCCTTGGTTGGCTTCTGGGTCTGTTTGACTGTTTGTCATCTATTATACGTGTGGTCATGGAGGTGTGGCGGGGACAGATGGGCAGCGCTGGGCTTCCCTGTCCTGGGCCCCCAGCCCTCTGACAGCAGCCGCTAGACTCCCCTTCCCCATCCCATGCCTCCTGCGATCACCGCACGCTCTTTCCCAGGCCGTCAGCTCGCCGTGGGCGTGTGTCCCTGCTGGCACCCACGCTGCAGCTGCTGGACAGACCCTCCCTGCAGCAGTGGCACACAGCAGGGGAGCAGCCCGGCCCCGCGTCACCGCGCTGAGCACCGCGTGTTGCTTAAGCGCTGGCTGCTTGCTCCTGGTGCCTCTCCTGACGTGCGGATGCCTGGGACTCCACTGCAGCCTTTGGCCGCCCCAGTGGAAACGCAATTTGTGTGTAGCTGAGGGTCCGGCCACCTGGAGTTGGGGCTCATAGGGTCCTTACACCAGAAATGAGGATTTGCTGCTTGTCTGCTGCAGTCGGGTCACAGTGACAGTTTCGTCCCCACAGGAAGGAAACGCCCTGGCGTTCACTTAACCCCTGCTGTGCCGAGGTCGTTCCATTTTCAGATCTGCCAATTTACCAAAACCCAGAAAGGGAATTACACCTTTTCCTCCTTATGGCACTTGGGGTCCAGACACTGCCTGCCACAAAGGCCAGAGTGGGTGAGGTGAGGCAGGTGGGCAAGCTGGAGCAGGTGGGTGGGTGGGGCCAGGCACACAGAGGGTGGGTGGGGCCAGGCACACACAGGCACAGGCCCCACAGCTGCCCATGACGACGCGGAGATGCCACAGGCCCTGGACGAGGCAGAGAGCAAAGCCATGTGGCCTACACCCTGCACAGCCAGGCTCCTCTGCCACCCCCACCCCCACGGTACCATATACCTGGTTCCTTTCACAAGCGGTGGCTGAATTTATGTAGCACTCGATGCATCTCCTGATGTGTTGGTTTCTGAGATGACGTCCCTCGGGGCCCCCCGCCCCCGCCCACGGCTTGCAGTGGCCGTCCATCCCACAAATGCTCATCGGCCCCTCTGCACCTGGACAGACGCCGCAGACGCTGGCTTCCTCCCACTGCGGCGCACTGCAGTTCAGTTCAGGCTCCCCAGTGGCTGCTCGGGGTCTCAGGTGGCCTTTGCTGCCGGGGCAGAGCTGTGGTGACCGTCCTCAGGCAGATGTTACCCACATCCTCCTGGTGCAGCGTCTGCAAACATTTTTATCTTTGCTAAATCAGAAAGATGGAAAGGGCTTGATTTTACTTGCATTTCTTTAGTGATGAGTCAAATGGCACAGTTTCTCTTCTGTTTAAAAATGCGTTTATGTTGCTTTATGAACTCCACCACATCCATGCCTGTGTGTTGCTGTGGAGTGTTCTTTTTCAGTCATAACCACTCTCTATGTATTAAGGGACTTAGCCTTCTGGTATTATTTATTTTGTAAATGTTTGCCCCAATTTGTCATTGCTGTTTTGACTTTTTTCTTAAGGTTTTTTTACATGGAAAAATTTTTGTATGTAGTGGGTTTTTTTGTTTTTTTTTTTGTTTTTTTGTTTTTTTTTTCCAAAAGCCTCCAGCACCTGGTATTCCCAGTTGGTCTCCCATCCAAGTACTAACCAGGCTCAACCCTGCTTAGCTTCCTCGATCAGACGCAACCAGGTGTGTTCAGGCGTGGCTGTTTGTGTTTGCCGTGGCTTCCGGGCGCTGCTCCTGAGATGAGCCCTCTGTGTGCAGAGGTAACCTTGCTTTGCCTCGGGTTTGCACCTCCACGTTTTACACACACCCTCCTTGTTTTGCTGGGCCATTTTCCACTGTAAAGGGTCGGGGATCATGAGCCAGAAATCGGTGTCTTGATGCAGGGAGATCGTTACGTGGGAGCAGACGTCAGCAGGACCGTGGTTTTACCCATGCACTGTCCAGTCGACGTTTATGCCGGCGGCAGCTAGTATCGTCGGCGAGGGCAACACAGGTTTGGCCAGCGTCTGGAACATCGGGGAATCCTGAGGGGCCTGCCACATCCTCATACAGTGATGTTTTTGTTTGGTGCGTTGGTGCTGGAAGGGTTGAGGCACTTCCCTGATAGATGGGAGCAGGCATCAGTGCCTGGAGCAAGGAAGGCCACCCACCCGGCCCTCCAACCACTCCAGTCTCCAGAGTCGCCATTCATGATGGCCAGTGTCCCCCGGAAATGAGTGCAATGGTGTCGCACTCTGCATAGACCCCCCGGTAAACTCAACAGCACACGTGCACTCTAAATACTGGAGCCAGGCGTGGTGCACGCAGTTGAAGTCCCAGCTACTTGAGAGACGGAGGCAGGAGGATCACTTCAGCCCAGCAGGTCGAGACTAGCGAGCTGCGATCGCACCACTGTACTGCCGCTTGGGTGACAGGGAGACCCCATGTGTTTTTTGTTTTTTGGTTTTTTTTGAGATGGAGTCTCCCTCTGTCACCCAGGCTGGAGTGCAGTAGCAGAATCTCAGGTCACTACAACCTCTGCCTCCTGGGTTCAGGAGGTTTTCCTGCCTCAGTCCCCTGAGTAGCTGAGACTACAGGCATGCACCACCACGCCCAGCTGACCCCATCTTTAAAGACAAAATACTGGGTCAGGCACAAGTGATTCGATCCCAGCACCTTGGGAGGCCAAGGCAGGAGGATCACGTGAGGCCAGGAGTTCAAGACCAGCCTGGGCAACAGAGCAAGACTCCGTATCTACAAAAAACACAAAAATTCGCCAGACGTGGTGACGCCTGTAGTCCCACCTACTCAGGAGGCTGAGGTGGGAAGATAGCTTCAGCCTGGGAGGTCGAGGCTGCAGTGAGCCATGAATGAACCACTGCACTCCAGCCTGGACAACAAAGTGAGACCCTGTCTCAAAAAAAAAAAAAAAAAAAACTGTAAAATTAGACTTTGCATAGTGTATACAAGACACATTGTGTATGACAGTAATTCCGTACCATGGGCCAGGCACACAGTGGTTCACACCTATAATCCCAGCACTTTGGGAGGCCAAGGCAGGAGGATCACTTGAAGCCAGGAGTTCAAGACCAGCCTGGGCAACATGGTGAAATTCTGTCTCTACTAAAATTACAAAAATTAGCCAGGCGTGGTGGTGGGCATCTGTAGTCCCAGCTACTCAGGAGGCTGAGACAGGAGAATTGCTTGAACCCAGGAGGCAGAGGTTGCAGTGAGCCGAGATCACGCCACTGCACTCCAGCCTGGGCGACAGAGTGAAACTCCAGTCTCAAAAAAAAAA
>NW_016804501.1:487454-489742 GCF_001698545.2 Rhinopithecus bieti
GCGGGAACCCGGGAGGCGGAGCTTGCAGTGAGCCGGGATTGCGCCACTGCACTCCAGCCTGGGCCACAGAGCGAGACTCCGTCTCAAAAATAAATAAATAAATAAATAAAAATAAAAATAAATAAAAACCTTGTACCTAAGTCATTTCTCGTATCTGCACAAACATCTTTAGCATAAGCAAACGTTCAGCAAAAGCCAGATGGTAAACATCTTAGTATTTGCAGAGCATCCAGTTTCTGTTATTCAACTCTGATGTTGCATAAAAGCAGCCAGAGACTATATGTAAATGAGCAGGTGTGGCTGTGTTCCAATAAAATTTTATGGGTGAACCCTGAGATCTGAATTTCATAGAATTTTTGCATATCACAAAATATTCTTTTTCATGAATTTTTTTTAAATAAATTTGTTTCAAAATTTAAAATGTATAACCTGGCCGGGTACAGTGGCTCACTCCTGTAATCCCAGCACTTTGGGAGGCTGAGGCAGGTGGATTACCTGAGGTCAGAAGTTCGGGACCAGCATGACCAACATGGTGAAACCCCATCTCTACTAAAAATATAAAAATTAACTAAGCATGGTGGCACGTGCCTGTAATCCCAGGTACTCGGGAGGCTGAGGCAGGAGAATCGTTTCAACCCAGGAGGCGGAGCTTGCAGTGAGCAGAGATCACACCACTGCACTCCAGCCTGGGTGACACAGCAAGACTCTGTCTCAAAAAAATAAATAAATAAAAGCATTTGTACCCAGAATAGCCAAAACACTCATGAAAAAGAACAAAGTTGGAAGACTCACAATTCAGAGTTGGAAAACTTACTGGACGGCGCAGGGGCCCGGACCATGCAGAGCTAACTGATGGGGCAGAACTGAAAGCCGAGACAATTCAGGGGAGAAAAAAGTGCTCATCTCAACAAGTGCTGCTGGGAAAGGCGTGTGTCCACATGCAAAGAACGAAGCTGGATCCTTCCCTCACACCATGTGCAAAAGTGAACTCAAACTGGCTCAGAGGCCGACAGGTAAGAGTGGAAGCTGCGGACCAGCATTAGAAGCCAAACCTTTGCGACCGTGGTGGCCGTGGCGTCTTCAACAGGACCACAGAAGCACGAGCAACAAGAGAGAAAATGACAGACTGGACTTCATCAAAACGTACAACTTTTGTGCATCAAAGGACACCATCAAGTGAAAAGCTCACAGAATGGAAGGAAAACTGCAAACCGCGTGTCTGGTAAGGGATTTGTATCTAGCATATGTAAGGAACTCTTAACATTCAATAATAAAAAGAAAATAACCCAATTAAACATGGTCAAAAGATCTGAATAGACATTCCTCCACATAACAGATACAGATGCTAGTCAGCACAGGAAAAGTGGCTCAACACCATTACTGTCAGGGAAGGGCAACGCAAACCGCAGTGAGGCGCCACCACACACCGGTTAGGACGGCTGGATCAAGAAGACGGCACAGGTGTTGGCAAGAGTCGGGGTGTTGCAGAAATTGGAATGCTCATACACTGCAGGTGGGATGTAAAATGGTACAGCACTTTGGAAAACAATCCGGCTGTTCCTCAAAAAGCTGAACATGCAACCTGGCAATCCCACTCCTCGGCATCTACCTAAGATCCCGTTTATGTGAAATGTCCAGAATAGGTACGTCCATAAGCAGTAGTGGTTGCCTAGGGCTGGGGGGATTGGGGAGAAATAAGGAGTGACTGCTGATGGCTGCAAGGTTCTTTTGAAGTGCTAAAATATTCTAAAACAGGCTGGTGATGGTTGCACAACTCTGTGAATACACTGAAAACCTTTTTTTTTTTTTTTTTTTTTTTTGAGACAGTTTCTTGCTCTTGTTGCCCAGGCGCTGGAGTGCAATGGCACGATCTCAGCTCACTGCAACCTCCACCTCCCAGGTTCGAGCAATTCTCCTGCCTCAGCCTCCTGAGTAGCTGGGACTACAGGCACACACCACCACATCCCACTAATTTTTGCATTTTTTGGTAGAGATGGGGTTTCACTGTGTTGGCTGGTCTCGAACTCCTGGTCTCAAGTGATCCACTCACCTTGGCCTCCCAAAGTGATGGGATTACAGGCATGAGCCACCAAACGGCCTAAATAAACTTTTTCTTTCTTCGTTTTTTGAGATGGAGTCTCACTGTGTTGCCCAGGCTGGAGTGCAGTGGTGCAGTTTTGGCTCCCAGGTTCCAGCAATTCTTGCGCCTCAACCTCCAGACAGAGAAGCTGGGATTACAGGCACGTGCCCCATGCCCAGCTAATTTTTTTTTTTTTTTTTTTTTTTTT
>NW_016804501.1:493547-496956 GCF_001698545.2 Rhinopithecus bieti
CCGCCTGCCTCGACCTTCTAAAGTGCTGGGATTACAGGTGTGAGCCACCATGCCCAGCCAGCCAAAGAGAATTATCTCAAAACAATTATGTCATCTTCCTCATTCATTCTGTAAAGGCTTCATCTTCCTTCACCCCCACCCCCCACCCCCAGTAATGCACATAGTTCACTATGGCACATGTATTCCCATTGCAATTCCCCATTCCCAAATAAATACCATTTTCTTGCCAGGCACAGTGGCTCACGCCTGTAATCCCAGCACTTTGAGAGTCCAAGGTGGGTGGATCACCAGAGGTCGGGAGTTCAAGACCAGCCTGACCAACATGGAGAAACCCATCTTTACTAAAATACAAAACTAGCCGGGCATGGTAGTGCATGCCTGTAATCCCAGCTCCTCGGGAAGCTGAGGCAGGAGAATCTCTTGAACCCAGGAGGCAGAGGTTGGAGTGAGCTGAGATCATGCCACTGTACTCCAGCCTGGGCAACAAGAGTGAAACTCCATCTCAAAAAAAAAAAAACATATATATATACATATATATATATATAATTTTCTTTTAAAGAGCCTCTCCCTGATATTTCAGTTGAGATAAATGGTGTCAGAGGTGGGACCTGAAAAGCAGTCACTGTTGGAAGGAAACCGTGGCTCTTAGAACTGGCGATTCCCACCTGCGCTGCTCACTCCTGCCTCCTGCCTTTTCTGCTCTGCTGAATCTTCTCTCAGGCCAGGCCTCCCTCTTTTTAGGTAGAAGCGCTCCACTTTATTCAGGATGTAGTTTGGTTATAAGGTTGCCTTAATAAAAGCCCTTACCTTCCTCCTAGGATCAAAACAGAAAAACAAGTGTCTTCTGGTTTCTACAGAACTCAGATTCTGTCTGCAAGGTGTGTCTTTTCTGGTAAACTCACTGTTGATCACTGCTCCTAGCTGAATATTTCATTTGATCTACATGCCTGGGTCAAAATGTTTTGCAAATCCTGATTATAGTTTGGTTACACGCATGATTTGGCCATTTTCCCTTTTTTGTTTCTAAAAATCTTCCAAGAACAAAAATAAACATTCTAAATGGTGGACACAGGGTGGCTAATTAAAAACCACTGGGTTTCACGTTGAATTCATAATTGGAAAAAATATGTACTAGGAGATACAAAGAAAAAACTTTTTTAAAGCTGCTGGGCCAGTCACCACCATCTAAAAACACTGGTCAAACTCCTAACATTCTCTGACAGGATTTACAGAATTTTCTTTGCTCTAAAGATATTAATAAGAAACAGAATGGGATTCTTAAATATTAAGACATGCCAAGCTTTCTGGGACTCCAGCCACCTACATATTATAGCCCATTCTCATGCACATTTTTTTAACTGGTGGACAAATTACATCAAGAAAAATTAAGAGCTCACATTATCATTATTCAAACAGTCTCTTCAAAAAAGAAAAAGCCGGCCGGGCTCAGTGGCTCAAGCCTGTAATCCCAGCACTTTGGGAGGCCGAGACGGGCGGATCACGAGGTCAGGAGATCGAGACCATCCTGACTAACAGGGTGAAACCCCGTCTCTACTAAAAACTACAAAAAAAACTAGCCGGGCGACGTGGCGGCGCCTGCGGCGCCTGTAGTCCCAGCTACCCGGGAGGCTGAGACAGGAGAATGGCGTGAACCCGGGAGGCAGAGCTTGCAGTGAGCTGAGATCCGGCCACTGCACTCCAGCCTGGGCGACAGAGCGAGACTCCGTCTCAAAAAAAAAAAAAGAAAAAGCCTTCAACTATAGAGCTAATGTGGAGAGCCTCTAAGTTCTCTATTTTTTTTCTGCTTACTTTGAATCTGCTGACTTTTCTAATGGGTTTGAGATAAAACACAGCTTTAGCATNAAAAAAAAAAAGTCTTATCACGGCTAACGACTATCATGTTAAACCCCAAATGTCCTACTTTACGGGTGATTGAAGAAATTTCCAAGGGTGACTTTGGCTGGACCCCTCACCCGTATGAGATGCAACCCCACCCTCCCCAGGCCTAACTCTCCTGCCATTGGACATCTAGACAGCTTCCTGCCTTACCATCGGCAAGGATGCTGCTGTGAAATTAGAGTTTTTCCCCTTTAAAAAGAGTCCTTCTGGGGCCGGGCGCAGTGGCTTGCCTGGAATCCCAGCACTTTGGAAGGCCAAGGTGGGTGGATCACTTGAGGCCAGGAGTTTGAGACCAGCCTGGGCAACAGTGAAACCCTGTCTCTACCAAAAAATATAAAAATTAGCTGGGCATGGTGGTGCACGCCTATAATCCCAGCTATTCAGGAGGCTGAGGCAGGAGAATCGCTTGAAACAGGAGGCAGAGCTTGCAGTGAGCTGAGATGGCACCACTGCACTCCACCCTGGGCAACAGAGCAAGACTCCGTCTCAACAACAACAATAAAAATATTCTTTCCTTCTTTAGGACAGATTTACAGTAGTTTTACTGTATCACTTCTAAGGTTCTTAAACTGTTAACAAAATTGTTCTCCAAAGAATGTCTCCTTTGCCTGTGTTTAGTAAGGCCGGCTTTTGTCGGAAGTCATTTGCTTTGATGTCCTGGTGCGTGGCTTGGATCACTGCCCCGTGTGTCCCTGGGTGTGAGCCGTGTCTGGATCGTTCAGCTCTCTGAGCCCTAATGCAAGCTGAGAGGGCTAGGTTGCTCTGCCAGATTCCCGGAGCCAGACAGGCACTGGGGGTTGTGAGCAAGAGCGGGCGAGGCAGGGCAAGGGCTTGGGAAGGAGGAGCTGAGGAGGCCGGGCAGGCCTTTGAGGAGGAGGCATCGCTAAGAATGCTGAAAACGTCCACCTCAGGGCCAACATTTGGGCTTTTATTTGTCCGAATAAGTGATTCACTCACGTGGCTACATAGGAATTTCTCGTGAATCTTTCCAAGTTTCTTTGTATAAATACAAGCAAATATGCAAATATATTCTCCCCCTCCAGCCCCAATACACATCTTTATACACAGAAAGTGTGTATCGTTTCTGTTCTGTGCCAGCATCATCTTGCTTTTGCAGTTACTGTATGTCTTGGAGTCATTTCCTTATCCAAACATAAAGAGCTTCCCTATTTTTTAAATAATAACCTTTTTTCCTTTTTTTTTTTTTTTTTTTTTTTTTTTTTTTTGAGATGGAATCTCACTCTGTCGCCCAGGCTGGAGTGCAGTGGTGCAATCTCGGCTCACTGCAATCTCTGCCTCCTGGGTTCAAGCGATTCTCTTGCCTTACCCTCCTGAGTAGCTGGGACTACAGGCACCCGCCACCGCGCCTAGCTAATTTTTATATTTTTATTCAGACTGGGTTTCACCATGTTGGCCAGGCTGGTCTCGAATTCCTGACCTCAAGTGATCTGCCCGCCTTGGCCTCCCAAAGAATAATAAACTTTTCTTTTTTTTTTTTTTTTTTTTTTTT
>NW_016804501.1:499992-503584 GCF_001698545.2 Rhinopithecus bieti
GAACTCCTGACCTGAAGTAATCCGCCCACCTCGGCTTCCCAAAGAGCTTGGGATACATGGAAGCAACACTGCGCCCGGCCCTAAATAAACTTTTTAAAGAGACTTTTGTGGCTGGGCACGGTGGCTCACGCCTGTAATCCCAGCACTTCGGGAGGCCGAGGTGGCTGGATCGCCTGAGGTCAGGAGTTCAAGACCAGCCTGGCCAATATGGTGAAACCCCGTCTCTACTGAAAATACAAAAAATTAGCTGGGCGTGATGGTGGGGCCTGTAATCCCAGCTACTCGGGAGGCCGAGGCAGGAGAATCACTTGAACCCGGGAGGTGGAGGTTGCAGTGAGCCGAGATCGCACCGCTGCGCTCCAGCCTGGGTGAGAGTGAAACCCTGTCTCAAAAAAAAAAAAAAAAAAAAAAGAGACATTCGTATTAGATCTTTGAACTGTTTCCAGCTGGCGTCTTAGAAACGTTACTCAACCCAGACGGACAGACGGAACCTTCTCCAGGGCAGAGCGCGCACCCCGCTGGGACCTGGAACAGAAGGGCCTGTGGTGGAGGGTGAGGCAGGCAGGGCACGACCCGCCCTGAGCTGCCGCTCCCCGCCCGGGCCTCTTCAGCCTCAGTTTCCTCAGCTGCAGGGAGCTGCCCGGAGAACCAGGCGCCTCCCGCGCTGTCTCGCCGCTGCTCCGTGTTGACCGGAGACTGAACGCTGCGTTCAGCTCCTTTCCCGTGAGCAGCAGCCGCCAGCTCTCCGCCCTGACCACGGGAACCACGCCAGCTCCCCGGCCGCTCCAGAGGGTCCCGGAGCAGGGGTGGCGCATGGACGACCCTCCCAGCGCCGGTGCAGCACGAGGCCCAGGCTGCCTCCGCCTTTTTTCAGCTCCTTTCAGAATCCAGAGTGCAGGGAACTGGGCTTCCACTGAGCGCACCACGGCCACTCATCCCCTGGCTGAAAGCAGCCAGCACCCTGGTGCACCTCGTGGGCCCGGTCAGCCCCCAGGAAGGTGCTCCCACAGGAAGGTGCACAGGGGCGGGGTCCTGGAGGGCCAGCCGTTCTACCCACGCCATAAACATGAGGGTCAGGGATGGCACACCTGCTGCGCCCGGCTGAGTCCAGCCCCGGACTGAGCCCCAGCGGGGGGTGGAATGCGGCTTTTCACCATGTGAAAAGTTGCTTTAATTACAAGGTCATTAGCTATTCAGCGGGGGCAGCTTAGGGAAACATGAAAGTCAAATGTTGAAAAAGAATTTGAGAAAGCACTGCGGACGATTTTTCGTTGGTTCAGATCTCAAATTCTGCAGAGCTGAGCCACCTCTGTCTTCCCCTTGGACAGATTCTGCCGTGAGTTGCTAGACTACCATGGAAACAAGGCCAGCTGATACCCCTACTAACCTGGAAATAACCCAGGTTTCTTTCTGAGTACAGCAGGTCCTGCCAGCTCTTGAAAAATTGTGCAGCTGGGCGCGGTGGCTCACGCCTGTAATCCCAACACTTTGGGAGGCCAAGGCAGGCGAATTACCTGAGGTCAGGAGTTTGAGACCAACCTGGCCAACATAGTGAAACCCCGCCTCTACTGAAAATACAAAAATTAGCCGGGCATAGTGGTGGGCGGCTGTAATCCCAGCTACTTGGGAGGCTGAGGCAGGAGAATCACTTGAACCCGTGGGCGGAGGTTGCGGTGAGCCAAGACTGCGCCCCTGCACTCCAACCTTGGCAAAGAGTGAGACTCCATCTCAAAATAAAATTTAAAAAATTGTGCAAAAGCAGAAACAAGCTTGCAGTAGCCAGTGTCCCTTTTGGCCACCACCACCCAGGACCCACCAGCTTCTAGAGGGTGGCAGCTCTGCTTTCTTCGGAGTTTGGCCCCAGCTCCCAGGAAAGCAGAGAGCCGGGCACCCCACAGGGGCTCAGCATGCATGCAGATGAAGTGCCCTCTGGATGCCAGCCCTGCACCACCCGACCTCCATTCAGCTGACAGATGGGTCCCGAGCATATCCTTTCCCCAAGCAGTATCCTGGGAAGAAAGGGACGCAAACGAGGGCTCAGTCTCAGGCCTGCATGTGCTTCAGAGAGCTCTCAGAATGTGCTTTGGAGAGAGTAGTGCGGGGAGGCTGAAAGTAGAGAGTCAAGTCCACAGCAAGGGGGCCTGCGCAAGAGTGCACAGAGCCGCGGGAGGCCCCAGAGGGACTGAGGAGGCTGCTTCCTGGGCTCCACAGTTGGGAAGAGGGAGAGAAGAGAGAGGGACAAAGCGACTCCCAGGGTGATGGATGAGCAAGGGGAGAGGCTGGTGTGGTGCATGTGGCGATAGACGAGGGTTGGAGATGTCAGTGTGAACTCATGCAGCTGAACACAGCTACAGGTGGTTGCATAGGAAAATATTTGTGTATGTGTATGTGCAGGGCTTAGTACACACACATTTCTTTCAGCTGACCAGTGAGGCCCAAGCATCAATGAACAAACCTAGTGCCCAGATCTTGATTTCATGAAAGTTGTCAGAATCACTTCTGTTTTAAAAAACAAAATAAAACAAAACACCCTGACAAACAGGCCTGAGGAAGGCCATGAAGAGAAAGGCTCTCATGCATCAATGCCTGAAAACAGAAACGATCAGAAAAGACTGCAAAAATGGACTCATATGGACTCATGAAAAAACGAAAAGAAAAAAATGAATAAATAAAAATGCAAAAAAACACAACATTGTACAAAGGCCATTGAAACCTACACAAAGCTACCGTGCAAACCTCTACCCAGCAACTGCCTGTCTAACCTTGGACTGGCATTGCCTTTGTTATTGATCTTTGTAGCCAAAGATAAATTTTTGGGTTTTTTTTGAGATGGATTTTTGCTCTTGTCGCCCAGGCTGGAGTGCAATGGTGCAATCTTGGCTCATCGAAACCTCCGCCTCCCAGGTTCAGCGATTCTCCTGCCTCTGCCTCCCAAGTAGCTGGGATTACAGGCACCTGCACCACCACACCTGGTGAATTTTGTATTTTTTAGTAGAGACGGGTTTCTCCATGTTGGTCAGGCTGGTCTCAAACTCCCAACCTCTGGTGATCCGCCTGCCTCGACCTTCTAAAGTGCTGGGATTACAGGTGTGAGCCACCATGCCCAGCCAGCCAAAGAGAATTATCTCAAAACAATTATGTCATCTTCCTCATTCATTCTGTAAAGGCTTCATCTTCCTTCACCCCACCCCCCACCCCAGTAATGCACATAGTTCACTATGGCACATGTATTCCCATTGCAATTCCCCATTCCCAAATAAATACCATTTTCTTGCCAGGCACAGTGGCTCACGCCTGTAATCCCAGCACTTTGAGAGTCCAAGGTGGGTGGATCACCAGAGGTCGGGAGTTCAAGACCAGCCTGACCAACATGGAGAAACCCATCTTTACTAAAATACAAAACTAGCCGGGCATGGTAGTGCATGCCTGTAATCCCAGCTCCTCGGGAAGCTGAGGCAGGAGAATCTCTTGAACCCAGGAGGCAGAGGTTGGAGTGAGCTGAGATCATGCCACTGTACTCCAGCCTGGGCAACAAGAGTGAAACTCCATCTCAAAAAAAAAAAAAACATATATATATACATATATATATATA
>NW_016804501.1:505064-507149 GCF_001698545.2 Rhinopithecus bieti
TATCACAGCAAGTGATCATTTTTTAATATCTGGCTTTTTTTTTCTTTTTTTGGCTTTGTTTTGTTTTGTTTGAGACAGAGTCTTGCTCTTTTACCCAGCCTGGAGTGCAGTGGCACAATTTTGGTCCACCAAATTGCAACCTCCACCTCCCGAGTTCAAGCGATTCTCCTGTATCAGCTTCCCGAGTAGCTGGGACTACAGGCTTCCACCACCTCGCCCGGCTAGTTTTTTGTATTTTTTATTAGAGACGGGGTTTCACCGTGTTAGCCAGGATGGTCTCGATCTCCTGACCTCATGATTCGCCCGTCTCAGCCTTCCAAAGTGCTGGGATTACAGGATTGACGCACCACGCCCGGCCTGCACAACTTTGTAAATGTCCTAAATGCATGGAAGTGTACACCCTGAAATGGTGACTTTTTTTTTTTCTTTGAGATGGAATCTCACTCTGTTGCCCCAGCTGGAGTGGAGTGGCACAATCTCTGCTCGCTGTAACCTCTGCCTCCTGGGTTCAAGCAATTCTCCTGCCTCAGCCTCCCGAGTAGCTGGGATTACAGGCACCCACCACCACGCCCGGCTAATTTTTGTATTTTTTGGTAGAGACTGGGTTTTGCCATGTTGCCCAGGCTGGTCTCAAACTCCTGACCTCAGATGATCCGCCCCCCTTGGCCTCCCAAAGTGCTGGGATTACAGGCATGAGCCACCACACTTGGCCAAAAAATAATTTTTTAATATTTATAATTTTATTATTTAAAAAAATATGGAAGGCTTCATGAATTTGCATGTCATCCTTGCTCAAGGGCCCTGCTAACTCCTCTGTGTCACTCCAATTTTAGTGTCTGTGCTGCCGCAGCCAGTGCTGTGTAACTATCTCTGTCTTGCTTTCAAAGTCTTTTGATTATCACTTCAGTGAAACAAACGACTATTATTTCACAGTGACCTATGATCACGTTTCGTTCAATTGTTTTAAACCTTTTGACATCTTTAGCAGCTTCTCCAAGAACAAAATTCTAAATTAAGTTTTTCTGACCTAGGCTTAACTTTGGGATTTTCTAGTTGGGCCCTATGAGAGCCTTAAAAACTTATCTCTCATTTTGTAGAGGCATTAAATGACTAGGCTTATTTAGTAAATTATGTGGGAGACACTATCAAATAATAAATTATATTACACGTTCTTTCAGTTACATTTATGTTATTAACACAAATGTTTCATGGCTGGGCGTGGGGGCTCACACCTGTAATTCCAGCATTTGGGGAGGCTGAAGCGGGCAGATCACTTGAGGTCAGGAGTTCAAGACCAGCCTGGCCAACATGGTGAAACCCCATCTCTACTAAAAATACAAAAATTAGCCAGGCTTGGTGGCATAGGCCTGTAATCCCGGCTATTCAGGAGACTGAGGCAGGAGAATCACTTTAACCCTGGAGGCAGAGGTTGCAGTGAACCGAGATCACGCCACTGCACTCCAGCCTGGGTGACAGAGCGAGACTCCGTCTCAAAAATAAATAAATAAATAATGTTTCAAAATTGTATGAAACTTAAAATCTAGTATCATTAGTCATAATTTTAGCTGTGATAGTAAATCTTCTTTAAAGTTATATTTATGTAAATATATTAATGTGAATATCCTACAGATTATGTACAGCTTATCAGTCTGATGGTCCACATGAACCGCAGAGATTCGTCATTCCACACTCTTCATTTACAGCGATCTGCAGTGTTGAGAGGCTCCAGCCATCACACTCACTCATAGGCAAGTCCCTTAAAACCTGATTTCCTGCCGGGTGCGGTGGCTCACGCCTGTGATCCCAGCACTTTGGGAGGCCAAGGCGGGTGGATCACTTGAGGTCAGGAGTTTGAGACCAGCCTGGCCAACATGGTGAAACCCTGTCTCTACTAAAAATACAAAAATGAGCCAGGTGTGGTGGCGGGCACCTGTAATCCCAGCTACTTGGGAGGCTGAGGCAGGAGAATCGCTTGAACCCAGGAGAGGGAGATTGTAGTCAGCTGAGATCATGCCACTGCACTCCAGCCTGGGCAATAGAGCAAGACTCCATCTGAAAAAAAAAAAAAAAAAAAAAAAAAAAAAA
>NW_016804501.1:508928-526172 GCF_001698545.2 Rhinopithecus bieti
TTGAGGCGAGGTTTCGCTCTTGTTGCACAGGCTGGAGTGCAGTGGTGTGATCTCGGCCCACTGCAAGCTCCACCTCCCGGGTTCAAGCGATTCTCCTGCCTCAGCTTCCGGAGTAGCTGGGACTACAGGTGCCCACCACCACGCCCAGCTAATTTTGTATTTCTGGTAGAGACAGGGTTTTGCCACGTTGGTCAGTCCTCAAACTCCTGACCTCAAGTGATTCACCCTCCTCGGCCTCCCAAAGTGCTGGGATTACAGGTGTGAGCCGCCGCGACCGACCTTTTTTTTTTTTTTTTTTTTAAACACTGGGTCTCACTCTGTCGCCCAGGCTGGAGTGCAGTGGCACAATCACAGCTCACTACAGCCTCGGCCTCCAGGGCTCAAGTGATCCTCCCACCTCAGCCTCCTGAGTAGCTGGGACCACAGGTGTGCACCACCATGCCTGGCTAATTTTTGTACTTCTTGTAGAGATGGGATCTCACCCTGTGGCACAGTCTGGCTAAAAGCAGATTTTAAAGAGCAGTAGATGTTTTTAAAACTTAATTATGTCAGGTCTTTTGAACCAAAGTCCTCCCTTCTCCAGGTTTCTCTAGGTCATCCAGCACTTTGGTTGTTTGGTTAAACTGTCTTCATCCAGCCTCCTCAGCAGTCAAGCCCGGGCTCCTTGGCCCCACCATTGGCCACAGGCAGCTGCCCGCACTCACTCACTGCTCCACCCTCCTGCAAGGCCTCCCCAGCCCTCCCTTTTAAACTACCTGTAGTTTAAAACAGTTTGGTAAAGTATACTTTTGTAAACAAAATAAAACATTTGCTTTTTCTTCCTACTGATTTCTCCAAAATTCCAACTATTTGTGAGTATTCTTAGGACAATATGATCATTTGCATCGGTCCAATTAAACTCTATTCTCTCTCTCTCTCTCTTTTTTTTTTTTTTTTTTTTTTTTTGAGACAGAGTCTCGCTGTGTCGCCCGGGCTGGAGTGCAGTGACCGGAATCTCAGCTCACTGCAACCTCTGCCTCCCAGGTTCAAGCGATTCTCCTGCCTCACCCTCCTGAGTAGCTAGGATTACAGGCGCCTGCCATGGCAGTCGGCTAATTTTTTTAGTTTTTAGTGGAGTCGGGGTTTCACTATCTTGGCCAGGCTGGTCTTGAACTCCTGACCTCAGGTGATCTGCCCACCTTGTCCTCCCAAAGTCCTGGGATTACAGGCATGAGCCACCACGCCTGGCCCCACATGGTCAAGGCATTGACTAAAATGTGATATTTGAAAATGTACACAGGGCCGGGAGCGCTGTAAGGTCCTCTGAGCTGGCCACACTGTGGTCAAGCCATCCTGACATTCCCCCACCCTTGTGATAATGTACATTGTGATATTCCCAGTTCTTGTGAATGTAGCTTGTAACAGTCCTCCCTGCCCTTGTGACAATACACCCTCCCCACCCTTAGGAATGTACTGTGTAACATCCATCCCCTGCCCACAAAAAGTTGCTCCTAACTCTACCACCTATCCCAAACCTATAAGAACCAATGATAAGCCCACCACCTTCGCAGACTCCTTTCTCAGACTCAGCCCCTTGCACCCAAGTGAATAAACAGCCTTTTTGCTCACACTAAGTGTTCAGGTGGCCTCTTATACGGACGACACACGTAACACCTACATTCTTCTAGATTCATCTAATCTATCTTTCTTCCATAAAATTACTAAAAATGGAAACTTCTCTGTTCCTAAAGTCCTATCAGCTAAAACTAGATGAATTCTCCAAAAGCAGCCTTGTGTCTGATGTGTGGGCCACACAAAAAGTTCACAGTGCCCCCCAATGCCATAATCAGAGACATTCAAACCGCAAACCAGGTTGCGAATCGGACGTTTCGTGCTGTAGACGGCTTTCCCCAGATGCCAGAACAGGACTCCTGTCATGACGAGGCTCTTACCCATCTCAGTGCCCACCTCTTCCATGGGGCAGGACACTGATGTCGCTGAACCTTCACGATCCACGGCTTCTGCTGGCAACTCCACAGAACGTGACCCAGGAGATCCCTTAGTCCCCGCTGGTTAAGTAAGGAAATGCCTGTGCTGTTGGCGAACACCATGTGCCGCACCTGGAGAAACTCCTCTGGGAAAGCTGAGACCCACATGCACAAAACAAGAAAACAGGTCAAAGGGTCGCAGCCAGTCTCATCCACCCTGTGGTCATCTGTTTTATTCCCTTGGTTGCCTTTACGCCTGGGTTCGTGACTCAAAGCCATTATGCAAACTGGGATTTGCCACATTACTATTCATTTTACCTTGTATTTCCCATTTTTAAGCTTTGCGTTTGTTCCTTGTTAAATTTTGAAGTACAACTCCTAGCAGAATCATGCTGGCCCAGCATGTCAAGATGACAGCAAGAGACTCCAAAGCAGAAAAAATTGAACTCAGTAACGGGCCCCAGGGGGACTCAGCCCAGGAACCACGCCCTCCAAACCTCCCTTACTGCTCAACTGTGGCTAAAAGGGTTTTGACATTGACTCCTAGTCACCACCCACAGTAACCTCACCCAGTGTGCAGCAAGACCAGCAACCAGGACATCCCCGGGACATCAAAACCTAATTACAGGGCCGCGTGCAGTGGCTCACACCTGTAATCCCAGCACTTTGGGAGGCTAAGGCGGGCAGATCACCTGAGGTTGGGAGTTTGAGACCAGCCTGGCCAACATGGTGAAACCCCATCTCTACTGAAAATACAAAACTTAGCTGGGTGTGATGGCGGGCGCCTGTAATCCCAGCTACTCAGAAGGCTGAGGCAGGAGAATCACTTGAACCCGGGAGGCGGATCGGAGGTTGCAGTGAGCCAAGATCGTGCCACTGCACTCCAGCCTGGGTGACAGAGTGAGAACTCTGTCTCAAAAAAACAACAAAAAACTAAAAAGCTAAGTACAGAGAGACGATCAGTGATGCCTGAGAAAGTTGTTTTTTTGTTTTTTTTTTTAAACAAAGTCTCGCTTTGTTGCCCAGGCTGGAATACAATGGCGTCATCTTGGCTCACTGCAACCTCTGCTCCACCTCCCGGGTTCAAGCAACTCTCCTGCCTCAGACTCCCAAGTAGCTGGGACTGCAGACACACACCACCATGCCCGGCTAATTTTTGTATTTTCAGTAGACAGGGTTTCACCATTTTAGTCAGGCTGGTCTTGAACTCCTGACCCCAGGTGATCTGTTCGCCTCAGCCTCCCAAAGTGCTGTTATTGAGGCATGGGCCATCTCGCCTGGCCTCTTTTTGTTTTTTTTGAGACAGAGTCTTGCTCTGTCACTCAGGCTGGAGTGCAGTGGCGCAATCTCAGCTCACTACAGCCTCTGCCTCCCAGATTCAAGCGATTCTCCTGCCTCAGCCTCCAGAATACCTGGGACCACAGGCGCCACCGCCACGCCTGGCCAATTTTTGTAGTTTTAGTAGAGATGGGTTTTCACCATGTTGGCCAGGCTGGTCTCAAACTCCTGACCTCCAGATCCACCTGCCTTGGCCTCCCAAAGTGCGGAGATTACAGGCGTGAGCCTCCACATCTGGCTGCCTGAGAAAGATCTTGATCAAAGGGGGAAATATGGCCGAGCACAGTGTCTCACAGCTGTAATCTCAGTGCATGGGAAGGCTGAGGCGAGAGGATCTTTAGAGGCCAGGAGTTCACGACCAGCCTTAGCAACATAGTGAGACCCCTGCCTCTGCAAAAAAAATCCTTAAAAACTAGCTGGGTCTGGTGGTGCACACCTGTGGTCCTAGCTACTTGTGACACAGAGGTGGGAGGATTGCTTGACCCTGGGAGGTGGAGGCCGCAATGAGCTTTGATTATGCCACTGCACTCCAGCCTGGACAACAGAGTCCCCTGTCTCAAAAAAAAAAAAAAATGCCTGGGTGCAGTGACTCAAACCTGTAATTCCAATATTTTGGGAGGCCAAGGCAGGAGGATCCCTTTAGCCCAGGAGTTTAAGACCAGCCTGGGAAACATAGGGAGACTCCATCTCTATTTATTTTTTAAAAATTTAAGAGGCCGGGCACGGTGGCTCACGCCTGTAGTCCCAGCACTTTGGGAGGCCGAGGTGGGCGGATCACGAGGTCAGGAGTTTGAGACCATCCTGGCCAACATGGTGAAACCCCGTTTCTACTAAAAATACAAAACTTAGCCAGGTGTGATGGCGCACTCCTGTAATCCCAGCTACTCAGGAGGCTGTGGCAGGAGAATGGCTTGAACCCGGGAGGCGGAGGTTGCAGTGAGCAGAGATCACACCACTATACTCCAGCCTGGAAAATAGAGCAAGACTCCATCTCAAAAAATATATATATTAAAAAATATTTTTAAAAAGGGGAAATGGGAAAGTTTTCAGAAGCAAAATGGAGCTATTAGTGTAAAAAAAAAATCACCTGACAAATAGGGCCAGGGAAGATTATGAGGGGAGGGCTCTCAGCCTTTATGCCTGATAAAAACAACCACAAAAGAGACTGCGAAAACCACAGCTTTGCCCAGAAAATACTTCCGCGTGCAAACCTACCCTAGAAATGCCTGTCCCACCCGGGACTGGCATTGTTTTTTTTTTTTTTTTTTTTTTTGAGACGGAGTCTCGCTCTGTCGCCCAGGCTGGAGTGCAGTGGCCGGATCTCAGCTCACTGCAAGCTCCGCCTCCCGGGTTCACACCATTCTCCTGCCTCAGCCTCCCGGGTAGCCGGGACTACAGGCGGCCGCCACCTCGCCCGGCTAGTTTTTTTTTTTTTTTTTTTTTTTTTTTAGAGACGGGGTTTCACCGTGTTAGCCAGGATGGTCTCGATCTCCTGACCTTGTGATCCGCCCGCCTTGGCCTCCCAAAGTGCTGGGATTACAGGCTTGAGCCACCGCGCCCGGCCTGGACTGGCATCATCTTGTCATTCATCCTCGTAGCCAAGGACAATCATTTCAAAACAATTATGTCATCCTCATTTTCCTTTAAAACCCTTTTTCTTCCTTTACCCTCCTTAATATACACACAGTTTACTATGGCACACATATTCCCTCCCAAATAAATATCCACATCCTCTAGAGAGCCTCCTTCTGTTTCATATTTAGGTTAGGAGGTTCTAATTCCATTTTCCAATGCAAGGAACTCAGGGCCAGGCACAGTGGCTGTAATCCCAGGACTTTGGGAGGCCAAGACAGGAGGATCACTTGAGCCAAAGAGTTTGAGACCAGCCTGGGCAACCTTGTCCCTACTAAAAATACAAAAATTACCCAGGCGTGGTGGCATGCACCTGTGGTCCCAGCTACTCAGGAGGCTGAGGTGGGAGGATTGCTAGAATCCAGGGGGTCGAGGCTGCAGTGAGCTATAATCACGCCACTGCACTTTGGCCTGAGCAACAAAGCAAGACTGTGCCTCAAAAACAAACAAACAAACAAAAGCAAACCAAGCAAACAAAAAAACACAAAACAAGGACTGGGGCAGGAAACACACAACCTTATAGTTGCAGAAAGTAAGAACGCGCTCAACACAAACAAAATCCCCAGTCAAGGGCAGGGCGTGGTGGCTCATGCCTATAATCCCAGCACTTTGGGAGGCCGAGGCGGACGGATCGCCTGAGGTCAGGAGTTCAAGACCAGCCTGGCCAACATGGTGAAACCGCATCTCTACTAAAAATACAAAAAATTAGCTGGGTGTGGTGGGCACCTATAATCCCAGCTACTCAGGAGGCTGAGGCAGGAGAATCACTTGAACCAGGGAGGCAGAGGTTGCAGTGAGCCGAGATGGTGCCACTGCACTCCAGCCTGGGCAAGAAGAGTGATACTCTGTATCAAAATAATAATAATAACAATACACTTTATAAATAAATAAATGTCACATGAGATCCACACGGGGCCCTAGCACAGAAAAAAGGACATTAGAGAAAAACTCAGGGAACCTGAATAACGTGCGGATTGTGCTTAATGACAATGTATCATTACGGTTCATTCACTGTGACCAATGGACCATGATAAGATAAAATGTTAATTACAGAGGAGAGTGGGTATAAGGTATATGGGCACTTCAGCCATTATGGAAACAATGTGGCAATTCCTAAGAAATTAAAAATAGAACTGCCACAGGGCCCAGCAGTCCTTCCCCTGGGCCTGTATCCAAATGAATCAAGCTCACCACCCATCTAGGTGTCCACACTCGCACATGCCCACCACAGCACTGCCCACCGCAGCCAAGGCGGGGAACCACCCGGGCACCCATCAGTGGCCAGACGGATAAGGAGAATGTGGTATATATGATCACATGGAGAGAGATGACGGACTATTGTTCAGCCTTAAAAACAGATCCTGCATTTGCCACATGGATGGACTGGGGGTCACGATGCAGCAAGACAAGCCAGACACAGAAAGAAACATCACAGGATGTCACAAATATGCAGAATCTTAAAAATAAATAAATAAATAAAGGCAGGGGTATTGGGTGCGGTGGCTCACACCTGTAATCTCAGGATTTTGGGAGGTCAAGGTGGGAGGATCACTTGAGCTCAGGAGTTTGAGACCAGCCTGGATAACATAGTAAAACCCCATCTCTACAAAGTTTTTAAAAAATTAGCTCAGTGTGGTGGTGTGCACCTGTGGTCCCAGCTATCTGGGAGGCTGAGGCAGGAGGATTGCTTGAGCCCAGGAGGTCAAGGCTACAGTGAGCCGTGGTCGTACCACTGCACTCTAGCCTGGGCAAGACAGCAAGAAGCTGTCTCAAAAAAATAAATAAATAAAAAGGTGGGGATCAAATATATAAAGACAGAATAAAACAGTGGGCGACAGGGTGAGCCCCTTCAAACAGGCTTGTGTGCACCTGAGGGCTACAGAGAATAATTAAGTTCCAGGCGTTTGCTAATGCATGGATCATGGCTGCTCTGACTGTGGGAGGAAGACAGGTGCCTGTGAGATGATGCAAAACTCACCCGTTCCGCTGTGGTCACCAATTTACTGCATATACATACCCTACAACATCACGATGTACACCTTAAATGCACACAATAACATTTATTTTTAAAAAAGATACTTGGGGCCGGGCGCAGTGGCTCACACCTGTAATCTCAACACTCTGGGAGGCCGAGGTGGGCGGATCACCTGAGGTCAGGAGTTCGAGACCATCCTGACCAACATGGAGAAACCCCGTCTCTACTAAAAATACAAAATTAGCTGGGCATGGTGGCACATGCCTGTAATCCCAGCTACTCAGGAGGCTGAGGCAGAAGAATCGCGTGAACCCAGGAGGTGGAGGTTGTGGTGAGCCAAGATTGTGCCATTGCACTCCAGCCTGGGCAGTAAGAGCAAAACTCCATCTCAAAAATAAAAAATAAAAAGATACGTGGGAACTTTCTTATATTTATAGTTTTTCTGTAAATTTAACTTCTAAAATTTAGAACTTTATTTTAAAAAACAACAGACTGCTCACTTCAGCAGCACCTATACTAAAACTGGAACAACACAGAGTTTAGCATGGCCTCTGCACAAGGATGACACAAAAATTCATGAAGTGTTCTGTATTTTTATATTATAAATAAAAATAAAAAATAAACAACACACACACACAAAACTCTACCTCAAAACATGTCATCTAGGGGCTGGGTGCAGTGGCTCACACCTGTAATCCCAGCACTTTGTGGGGACGAGGTGGGTGGATCACCTGAGGTCGGGAGTTCAAGACCAGCCTGGACAACATAGCAAAACCCCATCTCTACTAAAAACACAAAAATTAGCCGGGCGTGATGGTGCATGCTACTCTGGAGGCTGAGGCAGGAGAATCGCTTGAACCTGGAGGCGGAGCTTGAAGTGAGCCGAGATCACACCACTGCACTCCAGCCTGGGCGACAGCAAGACTCCATCTGAAAAAAAACAAAAATATGTCAACTAGGAACACCTGTGTTCTGTGTTCTGTTCTGCCTGAGTCTGCTGCAAGGACACCTGCCCCCGGCCTGCCGGGGTGTGGCTGAGCTGCCTAGGCCTCCACCCACCTGCCCAACCTGCTCACACACCACAGCCCATGGGTCCACTGGGAAAGCACCTCAGGTGCAGTGAGGCCTCAGAAGCCGACCTCAGTTGCACGCAGGTGGGTGACAGGGCATGCAGCGTCATCTGCAGAGCGCCCAGTGGGCACTGCCTCCCGTGGCCCCTGGGCCGCAGAGTTTCCCAGGCTGGGTCAAAGCTAATTTCCCCAAATCCATACAAAGTGACAGTAGATTATTTCCTCTGCAACAAATAGCTGAAATTAAGGAATTTGAAAACTTTAATAAATTCGAGATGAAGAGATTAATTTTGTTTTCTCATTATTGTTCAGAATGAGCACTTCTGGGATAAAGACATATTCGGCCGTCCTGAAATAAGTAAATAATGGCACCCAGTCTTCTAGGTGGAGAGCCTGCAGAGAGGCAGCTGGGCTTGGACTCTGGTGTGAGTGCCCGGCCTGTGGCTCACCCTGGGATGTCCAGGGCGCCTGGGCTGCCTGGGCACCTGCTCTGGGTTGGAGTGGACACACCCAGGCAGCGCTCGGCCAGCAACGAGGAGCTGGTGAGTACAGCTCTAGTGATGGAGGCCAGCCAGGGGGGACGCTGAGAGCAGGGGGCCCAGAACCCACCCATGCGGGGCTACAGTGCGTGGGGTTGAAGTGGTTTGGTTCTGTGGCGCCGCCCAAATCTCACATTGAAATGTAAGCCCCGTGTGCTGGAGGAGGGGCCATGGGAAGCGATGGGTTCATGCGGGCAGATTTCCCCCTTGCTGCTCTCACGGTAGTGAGTTCTCACGCGATCTGGTTGTGTAAAAGTGTGTAGCACTTCCCTCTTCGCTCTGTCTCCTGCTCTGGCCACGTGAGATGTACCTGCGTCCCCTTCACCTTCCACCTTGAGAGTTTCCTGAGGTCTCCCGAGCCATGCTTCCTGTACAGCCTGTGGAACTGTGGGTCAGTTAAACCTCTTTTCTTTATAAATTACTCAGTCTCAGGTAGTTGTTTGCAGCGGTGTGAGAACGGACTTATTTAGGGCTGAAATGCTGCCAAAGAGGTGCTGAGAAAGAGAAGAGCATCGTCTACCAGGAAGGGGGCGCAGCCAGGAAGGGGGTGTAGCATGTTCACCACGGAAGTGCAAAGGCAGCCCAGGCGCCCGCCAGGGGGGAATGCACAGAATGTGGGCCGAGCACAGTGGCTTATACCTGTGAGCCCAGCACTGTGGGAGGCGAGGTGGGCAGATCACTTGAGATAAGGAGATCGAGACCAGACTGGCCAACACGGTGAAACCCCGTATCTACTAAAAATACAAAAATTAGCTGCGCGTGGTGGCAGGCGCCTGTAATCCCAGCTACTCGGGAGGCTGAGGCAGGAGAATCACTTGAACCGGTGGGGCGGAGGCTGCAGTAAGCAGAGATCGTGCCACTGCACTCCAGCCTGGGTGACAGAGTGAGACTCCATCTCAAAAATTAATGAATTAATAAACATTCAAAAGTCAACAACAAGGGGTTGAGGACCTCCACTGGTGGTGTTCATGGCAGCAGGTACCAGTGCATGAGGACGTGAAACTAGGACTACAAAAATGCTGGGCTGAGGAGAAGACCAAACAGGCTGGGGCTGGCATAGGGTCCAGGGAGGGCCCATCTCTGAAATGGGTGACATAAGCCAAACACAATGCTTTGTGCTCAGGCCTCTCTGCATTGGGCTTCCTGTCACTTACACACAAAGAGCCTTGAATGGAATTCACCGTGAGTTATACAACCAGGGGCACAGCACCCCCTCCTCACTGCCTGACTCAAAGGTTCTGGGTCTCCACAGGAGCGACCGTGGGCAGGGCCACCTGGGGGCTGCCCATTAGAGTGTCTGCACCCAGATGGCTACATTCCAGGGCTGGGCACCTCTGGCTTTCCTAGAACCTTCATGTCACAGCTAGGAGCCCCAAGTGTGTGCCACACAGAGCCCCAACAATAGTGCCCAACTGTCATTGGCCCATCTTCATGGTCCACAGACATCGCTACCTGAGTCTCCAGCCAGGGGCAAGATATGAGCTGATGGGCCCAGCCTAGGTTTAATGGTCCAGGCGTGGGGTAGCGTCACTAAAGCCTGGGCTGACAGGGACAAAGGTGGCTTTTCTAAAGGAAATTACAGGGTAAGGGAGATGGATAGCAGGCAAGGCTGGATCAAGGGGCTCAGAAGATGCGAGGCAATGTGTGTGTGTGCACGTGGTAAACATAAATACAGTAGATGGTTATTGTGGGTCTTTTCTGCTTTCTGCTTTTCTTGTTTCTCATAAATTGTTTAATTTGCTCAACAATATGTCTGAGGCTGGGCACAGTGGTTCACGCCTGTAATCCCAGCACTTTGGGAGGCCGAGGTGGGTGAATCACCTGAAGTCAGGTGTGGCATTTGAGACCAGCCTGGTCAACATGGTGAAACCCCATCTCTACTAAAAATATAAAAAGTAGCGGGGCGTGGTGGCGTGTGCCTGTAATTCCAGCTACTTGGAAGTCTGAGGCAGGAGAATTGCTTGAATCTGGAAGGCGGAGATTGCAGTGAGCTGAGATCACGCCACTGCACTCCAGCCTGGGTGACAGAGCAAAACTCCATCTCAAAAAAGAAAAAAATCCAACAATATGTCTGAGTGGCCCTGCTGATACACTTGGATCAAATCCCTTCTTCCTGGCTTCAAGGCAGTGTTCTGTCTTTGGGACTTGTCCCGGTGTGGTCAGCCCAGGGCAGCCACCAGCTGACACAGCAGCTTTGTGGGTCTTGGAAAGGTGCCTGATTCCTCGCGGGCTATGGCCCCACTGTGGGGCCATGGATCCATAAACAGGGTGCAGGTGGGACTCCAGCCTCTACCCACGCCCTTGGCCACGGCCAGCAGGACACATGGTGCTGGATCAGCCCGTCGGCCATGGATGGGCACGTGGGCAGTTTCCAAATTCTTCCCTATTACAAATCACACTGCAACACCATGCTTGCCTCAGCCTTCCCGTGCAAAGGCGGGAGTGCTGCTCCAGAGCAGGCACCAAGGGCGCTGGCCGCAGAACATGCGCTTCTCGAATCTTAATAGCTGCTACCTGTGGCCCTCCCGAGGGGCTGTACCAGGAGCCCGAGTGCCCACCCCCCACACCCTCCTCCGCACACGATAATATGTGATTTTTCCCCTCCCTCCCTTCCTTCCTTCCTCCCTTCCTCCTTCCCTCCCTCCTTTTTCTTTCTCTCTTTTTCTCTTTCTCTTTCTTTTTCTTGGCAGGGTCTCGCTCTGTCTCGCTGGAATTCCTGTGCTTAAGTGATCCTTCCACCTCAGCCTCCCAAGTAGCTGGGACTGCAGGCACACACCACCATGCACGGCTATTTTTCTGTATTTTTAGTAGAAACATGGGTTTCGCCATATTGGCCAGGCTGGTCTCAAACTCCTGAGCTCAAGCGATCCACCAGCCTTGGCCTCCCAAAGTGCTGGGATTACAGGTGTGAGCCACCGCGCCCAGTCATGATTTTGCAGCGTTGCAGAGCTGATGGGGGAAGAGCGATTTCTTGTGAGGCTTGGATCTCAGCTGCTTTCAGATGTCTGAATCGGGTGGCAGGCTTGAAGGGAACACAGCAGCCATGGTGCCACGCAGCTGCTTTGAGGAAGGCCACGTTCCCGATGTCTAATGAAGCATCTCCAGGTCACCAGCCGCCACTCGGCCTTTCGGGGGAGAACTGTGGCCTGCCTATAAGGCCCCTTCTCACATTTGTACACCCCAAGCCACTGTCGCCCATAAACAAGCCATCTCCCTTCACTGCCGGCAAGCCCCGCGGTGAAGCCTCTTGCCAGCACCGAGCCACAGCCCGTTGACAGCGTCCTGTTGCAAGTCTCAGATGCGTGCGAGCCCCGTGACGCAGTGGGGGTGGTGGCCGCGTCGCCTCTTCTGAGCCCTTGACCCGGCTTTGCCTGCCATCCACCCTCTCTTCCTCTGACTTCAGCACCTCTGACTTCCTGTAGAGAATCCCGTCCAGCCCAGGGCTGCAACTCACTTCCCTGCCCCTGGACCCACAATCCAGTTCCTGACCCAGAATCCAGAAAGAGGTGGCCTTGGGACCGTTGGTTGAGAATGCATCTGTCTCTGGCTGGGCCTGCTGCGCGGGAAGGATGACGGGAGCTGCCCTGGGTCGTCTGCCCTACACAGAGATGGAGTGAGAGAAATCGCGTTCTGATGCTGTTGCTGTGTGACTTGGTCCGGCCCTGCCTGACTTTAGCACACGCTGGGACACCACCGTTCCTGAGCTCCACACGCTTCCTTTCCTCGACTACAGCTGCTTTGGCTGGGTCTCTGCTCTGGAAACAAGGTTGTCCTGATGTACTTGGTCAAAATCCCGGATGAGGCCAGGCGTGGTGGCTCACTCCTGTAATCCCAGCACTTCGGGAGGCCGAGGTGGATGAAATCACCTGAGGTCAGGAGTTCAAGACCAGCCTAGCCAACATGGTAAAACTCCGTCTCTACTAAAAATACAAAAATTAGCCGGGCACAGTTGTGCACACTTGGAATCCCATCTATTCAGGAGGCTGAGGCAGGAGAATCATTTGAATTTAGGAGGCAGAGGTTGCAGTGAGCCGAGATCCTGCCACTGCACTCCAGCCTGGGCAACAGAGAAAAAAGAAAAGAGAAAAAGAAAGAAAGAAAGAGAGAAAGGAAAGAAAGGAAAGAAAGAAAAAAGAAAAAAAAATCCACATGCCAGGGCTCCTCCTACAGGTGATCTCCATCAGTCCGAACCAAGGTCGGCTGAAGCAGGTGTGCAATCTCCCTGTTCAGACAGGGCCAGGGAGGCTCTGAGGGCAGCAGGGACAGGATTGGCCAGAGCACCCAGGGAAGGCGTGGGGTGGGGGTCGACCTGCACAGGAGTGGGGGGGCACCACTCCCTTAAGACCAGTTCTGGTAAAAGGAGCCAAGCCTCAGTTTCCCTGTCCGTAGAATGTGGCCTCAGTCCTAACAGTAACAGCTGTGATTTGGGGTGGCGGAGCAGAAGGGCTTGGGAAGGAGGGGAAGCCATGTTGTCCAGCACGAGGAGAAGCTGAATAAAGGCTAGGGTTACACTTGAACCTCACCCCCCGCCCTCTCCCAAGATCTCCCACTCGGTGGGCAGCCTGTACGCAGCTTGCACGAGTTCAATCCACACCAGCACCTGCTTGGGCTCTGACCCTGGCTCTGCCACTTGCCCGCTCCAGGACCTCCCATAAGTTACTTCATTTCTCTGGGCCTCAGTTTCTTTGTCTGCAAAATGGAAATCATAGTTTTCATCTCATAAAGGTTGTAAGTAAACGAAATTATTCATGGAACCCCTGGGCATGTCCAGGCACACGCTGAGCTCCAGCAAACGTTACAAGTTAACATTGTCCCTCCCAGGCCTTCAGGGACTGCAGAGCCTCCCGAGGACCCCAGCCCCGCAACAACCGCCCTCGCCCTCCAGTCCCCCGCGCTCCCACAGCCCCCACCCTCCCTCTCCCGCGGTCCGCGAGCTCCACCAAGCGCCCACCCGCTGCGCTGCGGCGACGGCTCCGGGGCCTGAACCCGGTTCTGAACCCGGGCCTCGGGTGCCGTCGGGGGTGGGGCCGGGAGCGCGGCCGGAGAGGGAAGTCAGGGTCAGCTCCCCGCAGGCGCCCCGGACCCCTGCCCCCGCGGCCACCCCGCGCGTCCCCGCCGCCCCAGGACCGTCTCGAGACACTCGGGGAAACGCCTTTCCTGTGATGCCGCGGACCCGGTCCTCTCGCGGACACGGCGGGGCGGGACGGGGGTCGCAGCGTCCAGGGCGGCGCGGGCCCTTTAAGGCGGCGGGCCTCGTTAGCATACATTTGCATGGCCCCGCCCCGCTGCTTGAGGCTGCCGCGCTGGGCTCAGTCCGGCGGGGGCGCCGCGGAGAGCGGAGGGTGCGGGGCTGCGGAGCGCCGAGCGGAGGGCGCGGGACCCTGCACGCGCCCGCGGGCCCATGTGAGCGCCATGCGGCGCCGCGCAAAAAGGCCCGGGGACCCGGCCCGCCGCCCCGCCGCCCCAGGGCCCGGGCTCCGGCCGCTGCGTGCCCGCTGCTGCTGCTGCTGGCGCTGGGGACCCGCGAGGGCTGCGCTGCGCCCGCGGTCCGCCCGCGCGCCGGACCTCAAGCCTGGGAGTGGTGAGCGCGCGGCCCGAGGGCGCGGGGCCGGACGGGGCGCCGGAGCTCCTTGGGCCGGAGTCGGGGTCCCCGCGGGCCGGGTGGCGGGGACCGGGGAGACCCCAGCAGTGCGCGTCGGCGTCGCGCGGGAGCCCGGGCGCCCTGGACCCATTTCCTGGGTGGGGAGACTGAGGCTGGGGCGCGGGCTGAGCGGCCGGGCGAGCGCACGCGAGTCCTAGGGAGGCGCCGGCTGCTGTCCCGGCTCCGTGCGCTCGGAGCGCGCCGCAGCCTCAGGAGCCCGTGGAGTTTGTGAGGGGGTCGCCCACCCGGAGCCCGGGTCCCTGGCTTGCAGCAGCCCCAGAGCAGCCAGGGTGGGCGAGAGCAGGCATCGCGGCCGCTCGTGCCCTGCGCGCTGCGTGCGTTCCGGGTGGGAGTGGTGGGGGCAGGAGCACGCACCTACAAAGCCAGGAAGGGCAGGGGCTGCGGAGTGGGGGCGTCCCGAAAGCCTTGAGCCTCTGAGTTTGCTCGGTTGAGGGTGTTGGGGGCACAGGGAAGCCGGCCCCCAGCTCACCACTGGGCAAGGACCTGGCCTCCAGCCTCCTTCCCCTCCACCCCAGGTCGGCCAGGCTGGCCCTGCCTGGCCCTGGTACAGTACTGAGCCAGGGGCGCGTGGGGAGCCTTCCTCACCCCACACCTGGCCGCTGTCCTCAGCTCAGCTTGGGAACCCTGCCTGGGGGCAGCGACGTGGCCTCTTCCCACAGCCCCCTCCCTTGTTCCGCAGCCGGGACTTGCTGGGTTCAGCGGTTCCTTCTGAGGCTCCTCACCGCTGCCTTCACTGCACTCTTACCCAGGGAGTCGGGCCAGGAGCCGAGGCCTCCCTGCCCCGCACAAGTGTTCGGCCCGGCCCTCGTCCGCGGACAGTCTCCCAGTGGGGTCCTGACAGGGCCCCTCGCCCAGCGCAGTGGACATTCAGGAGCTCCAAAACCTTGGGGTCCAAGCAAGTCAGCGCAGGTAGATTTCGGGCAGTCGAGGCATTTGGAGGGGCCACTTGGGTGGCACCCGCAGCCCCTGTGGTTGGCAGGACTTGGCCAGGGGGTCTGGATGGGAAGCCGGTTTGGCCACCGTTTGCCCCAGGCCCCGAAGCCATCTGGGAGGGTGCTGGCCACTGTCCCTGCTGCCCGCGCCCAGATGCCTGCAGGTCCCCACAGTGACTTCCTTCCAGCCAGGCAGCCTGTGAACTTGGGGTGCCTCCCCACCTCCTCAAGACCCGTTTGTAGCTGGGGGTCTCCCAGATCCCCCACTGAGAAGCACACCCTGGGGACACGGTGTTTCCAGCTCTGGAGGGAGGTGAACCCAGGCCGGCCTTCCGGGTCCAAGGGTGCTGCAGAAGGGACTGGGCCAATGCCAAGGGAAGACTCCAGGTGGTGCCCACACACTCAGGAGGATGGACCCCGGCCGAGCCATGTTGGCTGATCAGACCCAGTGCAGTTTGGAAGTTTCTTGCCACCCACCTGCCCGCCTGCTCGGAAAGAGTGGGTCAGGCGCCCTCCTCTAGGCTGGTACTTGCGCCTCGGTCTCTCCTGCACTCCGGGAGTCACCCGCCCCGCACCCTGTAACAGCACCGAGCGGAGGATGTGGCTCCCCTGCCTGGCCGGGGGCAGTGAGTGGGCCCCGGTGTCCAGCCGGAGAGGGAGGACTCTGCAGGCAGCCCCCTGCCTGGACTGCCTGGAGCCCCCTCCGGGTCCCGCCCGGCCTGGCCTGGCACAGAGCCTCCATCCTGCCTCAGCCTCCTGCTCACACTGGCGGTGCGGGGCGGCCTCTGCTGGCCCTCGGGGGAACCGCGGGCCGAGCTCAGGCCCAGGGGCGGGCGGCTTCTCCTCGGGGAGGGATGGGGAGGCCGGGATTTGGGCAGGAGGGGGGACTCCTCCACCGCCCCCTCTCCAGAGGGGCTCCCGGAGCTGACTGATATTCAGGTCTGGGCGCCAGGGAGGAGAAGGGCTCCTTTGTCTCAGGGACCCGCTCCTGCAGACAGAGCTGCACCCAACAGGGCTGGAGCCGCGGCTGGAGGGGAGGGCCCGCCCCAGAGCGCCCCCCATTAGCACGTGAACAAGGCCGGGATTCAGACTACTGGGCGGCGGGAGCCGGGCTTTCAGGAGCCCTCGGTGGGAACAAAAGAGCGCACTGTCCCCCCGGGGGTCCTCAGCAGGGCTGTGCGTCCTTGTGGGCCTGAGTTTTTTGTCTTCCTGTGTTTTGAGTACAACATACACCGAGCAGCCCAGGGTCTCCCCAGGCGTCTGCCTTCCCCGCCCCTGGGTCCTGAGCACGGAGGGGACGCGGTTTTCGGTGACTTATTTTGCACAGTGGCACCGTGCTGCCCGTGGGCCATGCCATCTCCGCTTCACACGCTATCCGGAGTGTCTGTGCCGGAGCCACTGTCTATTCACCTGGTTCAGCCAGGCTGGCCTGCAGCCTGGTTCTGGCCGGAACTTCCCGGATTTGCCGGGAGAGTGTCTTGGGTTCTGGGTCCTGGGTGGCAGTTGTGTGGTGGCAGATTTTGACAAACTGTGCTCTAAAGTTTCTGTTCCATTTCTCCTCTCAGCATCACAGCCTGTGGCTGTCATCGCCGCCCCCACGGCACAGTGGCAGCTCCCTTGATCTTCTGCACGAGGTGGGGCGGGGCGGGGGCGGGGTATTGCTGAGGTTGTGGGATGCTGGGCCAGATGGCACCAGGTGGCAGCTGCCCTCCATATCCTGGCCTCTGCCGGTGGCCTCTGGGTTCCTGGCCCTCAGGACCTTGTCATCGCCCTGGCTGGGGCCAGGGTGTCCCCTGCAGCTGCTCCCAGAGCTTCAGGCGAGCACCCCCAGCCAAAACCAAGACAGGCAGGAAGGTTAGACCACGGCCTGATTTCGCTGTGAGAGAAGTCTGAGTGTCCCTTGCTCTGCGATCCCCTTCTGACAGCCATCTTCATGGCTCCAGAGATGTTTCTCTTGGACGTGGGCTGTGCGACCCGACTGTCAGGCCTCAGTCTCCCTGTCTGTACAATGGGGTCAGTGAGGACAGGCTGCCATAAGATCAGCGGAGGTGCTTCCGATGGCTCAGGGACAGGAAGGGGGAAGGCTGGAGAGGATCTTAGCGGGGGACGGGAAGGGGAAGGCTGGACAG
>NW_016804501.1:526667-531669 GCF_001698545.2 Rhinopithecus bieti
GGGAAGGGGGAAGGCTGGAGAGGATCTGGGGGGAACGGGAAGGGGAAGTCCGGAGAGGATCTGGGGGGACGGTAAGGGGAAGGCTGGAGAGAATCTGGGGGGACGGGAAGGGGGAAGGCTGGAGAGGATCTGGGGGGACGGCAGGGTGTTCCCTGACACACTGTCTTCCTGGGGGTTCCAGGGGCACTTTGCGCATGCGTGAGTTTGCCTCCTTGTTGGCAGCAGATCCAGTGGGACGCTTGCCCTGGCTGTGGACGCAGGGTGGGTGTCAGACGCATGCAGGATGGCACTTCTGTCATGCAGTGGCTGTGAGCCTCCTGGGCACCCGACTCTGGGATTTGGGCCCTCCTGGGCACCGTCTGGGTGGGACAGGATGGCAGGGACAGGACAGGGTGGTCTGGGCAGGGTGTGGAGCCTGGCTTCTCCTGTGGACCCTGCAGTAATAGGCAAGTCCCCTCCTCATGTCGGCCCCAAGGGCTCCATGTGACCTGGCCCACCTCCTTCTCCGTCCCGCCCCTTGACTCTGTCCCACTGGCTCCTCTGCACTGTGCGTTTCCCTGCCTAAGGGCCTTTGCACTTGCTGTCCCCACCACCGTGAGCACGTGAGCACCGCCCCACGCATCACCTGGACAGCTCCTTCCGTGTCCCCCCGGGATGTTCCCCGAGCACCCATTTCATCAGCCCTGCAGCCCGTCCCTCACCCCCGCCTAGCGTGGTGGTCACACGTGGAGGCCCTGTAGCCAGCAGCCTGGGCTGTGTGACTGAGGATAGATGTCCCAACTCCCTGTGCCTCGGTGTCCTCGCCAGCAGCCTGGGCTGTGTGACTGAGGATAGATGTCTGAACTCCCTGTGCCTCAGTGTCCTCATCTGTAAACTGGGAGTAATAAGAGCACCCGCTTCATAAGGTTAGCCCTCCGTCGTCTGTGAGCACCTGCCAGGCACCCTCCAGCAGGGACCACCCCAGCCTCGCCGTGCCTGAGGGACGTGGCACCCGTGACGTGGCATGGTTGGGCAGTGCTGGTAATTGTTGGCTGTTAGGGTCGAGTAGAGCAGTTCTTACTATTCAGGACGTAAAGACCACCTGAGACTCATGTATGTGTTCAGGTGTTTGCTATTTATCCTCCTCACAATCCCATCCTCCCCTGTGGGCAGTGGGATGGGGTCCCATGGTCTCGGCCTCTCCCCAGTTGCTCAGACAGACAGACTCAGGAGATCTGGCAGTGTCCCTGGGGAAGAGGCTGGAGCAAGGGGGTCACTCCAACCGAGGGTCAGCCCCCAGAGGAGGCTGGTGCAGGGGAACCCCGCATGGCCAAGTGGGTCAGACATGGTTGCTGGGACCAGACCACGGCTCCATCACTGACTGTGTGCTATGTGACCGTGAACAGGTTATCCACACTCTCTGAGCCTTAGTTTGCTCATCTGTAAAATGGGGCTGATGACACCTGCTCTCCCCACCCCCAGGCCCCGTGCAGGTTGGGTCACAGATGAGTATGGAGGTCGGGCCCAGGCACCACCCCCATGGCACAACAGGGCCACAGATGCACCCGCCAGCCAGGGTGCCCTGGGCGGGAGAAGCTGTTACAACCAATCAGTGCAACCCAGAGCCTGAGGACAGTGGCTGCACTCCAGAAACAACTCCGTAAAAACCATAAACTCCCTAAAAACCGTCAAAGGGAATTCTGTGCTGTGTGCATTACGCCCCCTCGAGGCTGGAAACAGATACGTGTTGTGTCTGACAACAGGCGTGGCTGAACGGTCAATCGGAGTGGGCCTGGGCGTCTGCATCAGAGTCAGGGGCTGCGGGAGCCCACTTCCTGCTGGTGCCCCCGGGCAGGGCTCTGCCTCTGGCCTCTGTGTCCCCATCTTTGGTAATGGCCCAGCCCATGGGAAGAGCAGGAGAGCGGCCGCCTCTCCTAAGCAGCTCCAGAAACTATCATCAGCCAGGGGGCGGTGCGGTGGGTTGGGCGCCCTAGAGCTCCCGGCGGCCCCTCCCGCCTCCTCCCTCCTCCCGGCACCCCCTCCCCTTCCCCAGTGGCCTTCTGGAAGGTTCACCCTGCTGCTGCTGCGGCACCCGCCCGCCACGGCCTCCGTTGCCCTGGAGACAGCGGTCTCCGTGGCGACAGCAGAGGGAGGACCAGGCAGCGGGTGGGCGTGGAGGGGGGCAGGTAGCAGGTTTCCAGGATCAGACGCCCCCCCGCCTGCGTGGGATCCACAGGCTCTGTAGGTACTGAGGGCAGGAGGTGGGGAGGAGGACACCCGGAGGGTGGGGTCTGGGCCCCCACCCCAGTAGCCATCACACAGCAGGCATCCCCCTACCCGCTGTGGGTGGGAGTGGGTCAGGGTAGAGGCCTGGGGCGGGGAGGAGGGGCAGGGAGGGGCCGCCACATTTGCCCTGAAGTGCTGGCTCGGGGGTCTTTGCTCCAGGACCATGCTCCGGGCCTGGTTAACCCCTCCTCCCCTTAGCTAACAAGCCCGCCTTGCCGCCACCGCCACCCTATTACCTGGGTGGACATTTTCAAGCCCTAGCCGGGAATCGGCCACCCCTCCCAGATGGACCTGAGCTGCCTGGTGAGCTGCTTGCCGCCTCTTCGCTGCAGGCTCAGGCCTCCCCACAGCTGCGCCTCTGCCCCCGCTGGGAGCACAGGACGGGTCAGGGCTGGGCAAGGGCACCTGGTGGGCTTAGGAGGTCCCTGGGGCAGGTGGCCACTTCTACCTGTGTCTACCCGAAGGCTGGCGGCTCCCAAACCTGCAAGGCTTGTTCTGTCGGGGTGCTCCTGGCAAACTAGGAAGTAGTTCCCACCCTCCCACTCCAGCCCCCCAGACGGCCCCTCCAAGGATGCCTAGCCTGAGATTGGGGGCACAGCCCCCTGAGCACAAACTCGTGTTAGGTAGGAGGCACCCACCAGCCCTGCCCCACAGACCCACCGCCCCCCCAAGATTCCACAGCATTGTATGCTCCAATTCCAGTGCCCCTGGGGCCACGGTGACAGTGCCTGTTGACTGTGGGCAGGGCTCCCTGTCCCGGGCTGGCCCCGGAGCAGACTGGCTGCTCACACCTGCAGCCAAACCACCTGCTTCCAAAGTTGGGCAACATTCCGCAGCCACTGGGTGTGCTGCCTGCCAGGCCCAGCTCCACTTTCTTGAAATGCATGTGGCTCTGTGGCTGCCCAGCTCCCCAGGGACCAGAGGGAGGGGTGCTCCAACCCGCTGCCGTGAACCCCACAGAGTAAATGGGCTGCTTAGTGCAGCCACCAGCTGTTACCCCACTTATATATAGGAAGGCTGGGGGCTGGGTTGTCCTCCCAAGGGGTCTCAGCACCCACTGGCCCAACCTCGGCAGCAGCTGGCCTGGGTGGGAAAAGCACCTGCCTGTATGGACCCTTCCCTGGTGAGGGGGCAGGGAGTCATCATCCAGTATCATAGACGGTGTGAGGAAACTCCAGAGGGCTTCCTGGAGAAGGTGACAGGCTATTGTAACCATGAGGCACAGTGGCCCTGTTGGGCTGTGATCTTAACAAAGGACTAAGAAGTGCACGTATTTAATGCAGAATGTGCTGATGGGCATCTCTAGCACCTAGAGCGGTGACTGGCCATGGGACACCCTCAGTAAACCCTGCGGGTGCACGGTAGTGTGGGGTCGGACACTCAGGTCCAAAGATCCCCACACCCTGTCAGTAAACCCTGTGAGTACATGGTAGTGTGGGGTCGGACACTCAGGTCCAAAGATCCCCACACCCTGTCAGTAAACCCTGTGAGTACATGGTAGTGTGGGGTCGGACACTCAGGTCCAAAGATCCCCACACCCTGTCAGTAAACCCTGCGGGTGCACGGTAGTGTGGGGCCGGACGCTCAGGGCCAGAGATCCCCACACCCTGTCAGTAAACCCTGTGGGTGCACGGTAGTGTGAGGCCGGACGCTCGGGGCCAGAGATCCCACACCCTGTCAGTAAACCCTGCGGGTGCACGGTAGTGTGAGGCCGGACGCTCAGGGCCAAAGATTCCCACACCGTGGAGGTTGGGGTGGAAGTGGGAAGCCAGGCCATCAAGGCCAAGGCTGTCACCCTCAAGGCTCCTCCAGAGAAGCTGCCCTCCCCAGTCCTGAATGCCCACTTTGATGTCCTGTCATGCCTATAGCCTTGGAGGGGCCCCCGAACCCGAGGGCTTTCCAGGCTCCCCCAGTTCTTACACACTCTTGGCTTCCCCTCGGGGCTGAGGGACTGGGCTAGGTCAGTAGGGTTTGGAGAGGGGTAAAGGCACAGAGGGAAGGCCCCGGGAAGGGCTCAGTGGTTCCTGGAAGGGGGATCTCGGGGTGTGCAGATCCCATGCAGTGTCTTGTACAGCCCCTCCTGGCCAGCAGGGCCTGTTGCTGATGCCGCTGGGACTCCCAGGTGGGTGGTGCCTCGCTCCTCTGAGCACTGCCTGCTGGTGGGCAGGAGGGTTGACCAGGACCACCCCGTCACCAGCTCCTGCAGACCAGAACCCGGGGTCCCAGCAGGTGGCATAAATGAGTCACAAGCATTTTCTTTTTTCTTTTTTTCTTTTTTTTTTTTTTGAGACGGAGTCTCGCTCTGTCGCCCAGGCTGGAGTGCAGTGGCCGGATCTCAGCTCACTGCAAGCTCCGCCTCCCGGGTTCACGCCATTCTCCTGCTTCAGCCTCCCAAGTAGCTGGGACTACAGGCGCCTGCCATCTCGCCCGGCTAGTTTTTTGTATTTTTTAGTAGAGACGGGGTTTCACCGTGTTAGCCAGAATGGTCTCGATCTCCTGACCTCGTGATCCGCCCATCTCGGCCTCCCAAAGTGCTGGGATTACAGGCTTGAGCCACTGCACCTGGCTCTTTTTTCTTTTTTTTTAAGGATTTCTTTAAAAAGTTATTTTTTTTTTCATTTGTGCGTTTTTTTTAGGTTAAGCCACATGAAACTACTAGTATTTATTTTAAATCAGAGAAATGGTTAAAAATGGGTGCTTTCATGTGGTTTGGCCAATGAATCCATGAGAGGTGGTA
>NW_016804501.1:532371-540910 GCF_001698545.2 Rhinopithecus bieti
AAAAAAAAAAAAAAAAAGACAGGTCTGCAGGCAGGGCAGAGCCCCCAGCACGTCACCCCTGGCTTGTACCTTTCTGAAGCCCGCCTCACCCGTGCTGTGGTTCCCTGGGCTGGCAAGTGTCCACAGGGCGGAGCCGGAGCTTCATGGCAGCCTGCAAGTGGGCACAGGTGCCATTTGGTGGTTGAAGAAACTGAAGCTAGGGGTGGAGGTAGCCCCCGCAGATGGCATCCAGGCCCCCCTATCCCCAGGTCCCCACAATGGCGTCCAGGTGCCATTCAGGCCCCCCTGTCCCTGGGGCCCCTCCAGGGTAGCAGAGGTGACTGGGGTATGGGGCCAGGGCTTGATTTGTGCCCAGGTTAAAGGGCTGCCCCCATTCCTGCTCCTGCTCAGCTCCAGTGTGGGTAGCCTCCCACTCACCCCAGTAGGCCCTTCAGAGCAGAGCTGTCCCCTATGCCAGGTGCTGGTGTGAATGTTTTCCACATCCTGGCTCACGTCCTCACCACCAGCCTGCCAAAGACTCTGATGAAGGAGCACAGAGGGGTGGACTGCCTTGCCCCAGGCACACAGCAGGGAGGTGGCTGAGTGGGATTTGAACCTGGGCAGCCTGGCTAGAACCTGGTTTTTGTTTCTGAGACAGTCTTGCTCTGTTGCTGTCACAGTCTCCAACTCCTGGGCTCAAGCGATCCTCCTGCCTCAGCCTCCCAAAGCACTGGGATCTCAGGCATGAGCTACTGCGCTGGTCAAACCTGGGCTCTTATCTCCCCCATGAATGTACAGCATGGCCCAATTCTAAGACACCTTAACCTGGTGTCTGAGCCACTGCCTTTCTCAGCTGGGGTCCCAGACCTTAGGTCCTAGACTGCTCTGTCACAAGTCGGCTGAGAGCCTGCGTTTGACACTGGCCACATTTAAGAGCCTTTTGAAGGTTCCCTAGCATTTTGCAGTCTCAGGAGGCGTGGGGTGGGGCAGGGTTGCCATGAGTGGTTGCACAGGTTGTGCACTGCACAAGCTCACGTCATCTGAGGGACATCAGGTTTGTTTGTCTGTTTGTTTGTTTATTTTATTTTGAGACGGAGTCTCGCTCTGTAGCCCGGGCTGGAGTGCAGTCCGGATCTCAGCTCACTGCAAGCTCTGCCTCCCGGGTTTACGCCATTCTCCTGCCTCAGCCTCCCGAGTAACTGGGACTACAGGCGCCCGCCACATCGCCCGGCTAGTTTTTTTGTATTTTTTTAGTAGAGACAGGGTTTCACCGTGTTAGCCAGGATGGTCTCGATCTCCTGACCTCGTGATCCACCCATCTTGGCCTCCCAAAGTGCTGGGATTACAGGCTTGAGCCACCGCACCCGGCCTATTTATTTATTTTTTAGATGGAGTCTTGCTCTGTTGCCCGGCTGGAGTGCAGTGGCACTATCTCGGCTCACTGCAAGCTCCGCCTCCTGGGTCCAAGTCATTCTCCTGCCTTAGCGTCCCAAGTAGCTGGGACTACAGGCACCCACCACCACCCGGCTACTTTTTTGTATTTTTAGTAGAGATGGGGTTTCATGGTGTTAGCCAGGATGGTCTCGATCTCCTGACCTCGTGATCCGCCGACCTCGGTCTCCCAAAGTGCTGGGATTACAGGTGTGAGCCACGGCGCCCAGCCAGAGACATCAGGTTTATTAAGACACTTTTCCAGCAGCTGCCCAGGGAAGAGACGAGGTGCCTTGTGGGCAGATAGGGGTCTGGGGTGGTGATCAGGGCTGGGAGGGACCTGCCCCGAAACAGTGGTGGCCCGTGGCAGGCTTCTCGTTGGGTAGGACCGGGCCCTTTATTGCACCCCCTCACCCTGCTCTCTGTCCTCAGGAGTGGCTAAGCAGGTTCGGTTACCTGCCCCCGGCTGACCCCACAACAGGGCAGCTGCAGACGCAAGAGGAGCTGTCTAAGGCCATCACAGCCATGCAGCAGTTTGGCGGCCTGGAAGCCACCGGCATCCTGGGTCAGTTCTCCAGGGGGCAGCGGGAGCGCTGTGGCCCCTGTCAGGTCTGCACCAGTCGGCCATGCCCCCTCTGATCAGACACAGCCCACCTTATGCTTGAATGATCCTGGGTCCTGGCCTGGGGTAGCTTGGGGCCTGGGGCTGGTCCCCCGAAGATGGGGGGAGGAGGGGGCAACTCAGAGGCTAGTGCCAGAGTCAGGGCTCCCGCCCTTGGGGGTGCTCGGGATCCTAGGGTGGGGAGTGAACTGGGCTAGGCTCTGAGCTCCATGCACTCCTGCAGACGAGGCCACCCTGGCCCTGATGAGAACCCCACGCTGCTCCCTGCCGGACCTCCCGGTCCTGACTCAGGCTCGCAGGAGACGCCAGGCTCCAGCCCCAACCAAGTGGAACAAGAGGAACCTGTCGTGGAGGTGGGTGCGTGGCCAGGGTGAGGAGTGGGGCCCCCGTGTCTCCGTGTCTGGGCCAGCTGTAGGTATCCACAGATGGGGAGACTTCAGACAGCAGCAGGAGCTCTCTCCCCGCTCTGGAGGCCAGGAGTCCATGCAAAGGAGTGAGCAGGATGGTGCCCTGGGGAGGTAGAGGGAACATCTGTCCAGGGCTCTATCCAGCTGTGCAGCTGCTGGCAGCCCTCGGTGGAATCGCCAGCTCTGCCTCTACCCTGCACTGTCTGTGCGCTGCCTCTTCTCCCATGTCTCCAGGACGCTCCTTGGATTTAGGGCCCAACCTAAGCCAGTGTGACCTCATGTCAACGCCTCATGACATCCAAAAAGACCCTATTTCTCTTTTTTTTTTTTTGAGACAGAGTCTCACTTTGTCACCCAGGCTGAAGGGCAGTGGCACAATCACAGCTCACTGTACCCTGACCTCCTGGGCTCAAGCAGTCCTCCTGCCTCAGCCTCCCGAGTAGCTGGGACTACAAATGCATATGACCACACCCAGCTAATTTTTTTCTTTTTTTTTTTTTGACACAGAGTCTCGCTCTTTCACCCAGGCTGGAGGGCAGTGGTGCAGTCTTGGCTCACTACAACCTCTGCCTCCTGGGTTCAAGCAGTTCTCCTGCCTCAGCCTCCCACGTAGGTGGGATTACAGGCACGAGTCACCACGTCCGACTAATTTTTTGTATTTTTAGTAGAGACAGGGCCAGACATGGTGGCTCACGCCTGTAATCCTGGCACTTAGGGAGGCCAAGGCGGGCAGATCATATGAGGTCAACAGTTCGAGACCAGCCTGGCCAACATGGTGAGACCCCATCTCTACTAAAAATACAAAAATTAGCTGGGTGTGGTGATGTGTGCCTGTAATCCCAGCTGTTCGGGAGGCTGAGGCAGGAGAATCACTTGAACCTGGGAGGTGGAGGCTGCAGTGAGCCAAGACTGTGCCACTGCACGCCAGCCTGGAGACATAGTGAGACTCTGTCTTAAAAAAATAAAATAGTAAAGACAGGGTTTCACCATGTTGACCAGGCTGGTCTTAAACTCTTGAGCTCAAGCAGTCCGCCCACCCTGGCCTCCCAAAGTGCTGGGGTTACAAGTGTGAGCCACCACACCCAGCCAACCTTATTTACAGGTCACACTAGGTTCCGGGTGGACGTGAATTTGGCGAAACACCGTGTGACCCACACACCTTCTGCTGACCCCGGGGTCAAAACTGGCTCAGAGAGGCCCTGGCTAGTGTGAGAGCTGGTGACCAGAGAGAGCCCCTTTGGCAGGCAGCAGGGGGCTGGGGCAGACGGGATGCACCGCTGAGAGCCCTGGGGCTGATGGCTGCACGTGGGATCTGACGTTTGCCTGTGGCCTGGGGGTCTCAGCCTGCCTGGGCTCTCATTTCCTCCCTCCCTCGTCCACCCTGGGTCAACCCCTGGGACCTCCATGGGTGCGTCGGATGACTCCTGGCGTGGGGAGAAAGGCGGAAGATGGGGGAGACCCTCGTAGCGGCACCCCCGGCTGAGGAGAGGCGTTCAGGGAACCTCGGCCTGGGGCACGTGGCCTGTTCTCCGTGACTCTGGGCTGACCCCTGCCTGCAGGGTCCGGACGTTCCCACGGGACTCGCCACTTGGGCGGGACACGGTGCGTGCGCTCATGTACTACGCCCTCAAGGTCTGGAGCGACATTGCGCCCCTGAACTTCCACGAGGTGGCGGGCAGTGCCGCCGACATCCAGATCGACTTCTCCAAGGCCGACCACAACGATGGCTACCCCTTCGACGGCCCCGGCGGCACCGTGGCCCACGCCTTCTTCCCCGGCGACCACCACACTGCCGGGGACACCCACTTTGATGATGACGAGGCCTGGACCTTCCGCTCCTCGGGTGCGTCTGGGGCAGCCCTCGGGGCGGAGTCAGGAGCCCCAGCGGCCTGTGAGGCCAGGGAGCAGCCATGGTCCCCCATCCCCAACCCTGCGGCCAAAAACACACACAGCAGCTGAGCGCGGTTGGGCGTTTCCCGCTAGGCCGACCTCACAGCGTCTGTGGCCGGGCTGGCCTTGCTGGGTGCTGGCCTGTCGGGCGGGGACACGGCGGCTGAACCGAGCTTGTCCTCATCGCATTCTCAACACCCGAGGGAGGGAGCAGGAGGAGGCCTGCGCGGCCTCTGTGGCCGCGGCTCTGTCACTCCCGCTAAGTCCCGTTGTCTGCAGAAGTCACGGCTCTGCAGAGGCCGTTCCAACCCCTGGACTGTGGCCTCGGGGACCATGCAGTCCTGGGAGCCCAGGCCCGTCGCGTGGGGCCAGGGGGGCCATGCCCACAGCATCGAGCCTCGGGTCATCCGGCTGACACCGGGCTCCATGTAACCCAGGGCCCAGGCACAAGGTGTTATCTGTGTGGCCTTGTGCAGAAAAGGTTATCAGCCCCTCCATGAATGGTACAAAGACCCCAGGCCTGAGAAGCCCAGCAGGCCCCACAGAGCCCCCAGGGGACTTGCGTTAATTCCCAGTAACCCTGCAGAATCCATCTGGCGTAGCGGGCACCATGGACTGGACCCCAGCCTGGGCCCACCCTGACCCCATAGCATGGCGGGGCCTGCTGGTCCCTCCCCACAGGGACAGGGCCCTTCCTGCCCTTGGTTCACATGGCTCCCTTTGTCCCCAGATGCCCACGGGATGGACCTGTTTGCGGTGGCTGTCCACGAGTTTGGCCATGCCATCGGCTTGAGCCATGTGGCTGCCACACACTCCATCATGCGGCCATACTACCAGGGCCCGGTTGGTGACCCGCTGCGCTACGGGCTCCCCTATGAGGACAGGGTGCGCGTCTGGCAGCTGTACGGTGAGTGTCTCCCCAAAGCCAGACACAGGGCCCTGGAAGAGGGGTCAGAGATCCCAGACACCCCGAGCAGGCCCCCAGGAGGGTTTGCTCTCCCCGCTGTTCCCTCCACATATGGTGCTGTGCCAGCTGGGACACTCCGGCCTGTCCACAGAGCCCGTCCCTGATGTCCCCAGAGCCCCTGGGTCAGAATTCCACCTCTGTGCCCCAGACACTGATGGAGTTACGATAGGCGGGGTTGATGGTATCCCAGGCCTGTGCAAATCACATTTCATGTCTTAAATCATCTGATTTTTGTGGCCATATAAGGTAGGACTACTGTCCCCACTTTACAGATGAGAAAACTGAGGCACCCAGAGGTATGTAGATTGCCCGGGAAACCCAAGAGTAGCCGAGTCAGGCCCCAGGGACCCCTCTGCTGGGTTCACATTAGGAAGTGAGGCAGAGCCCCCGTCCTGGGAGCTGGTGCCCCGGGGAGACAGCACACGTGCCTCAGAGGCCGAGGCGGTCACCTCACTTATACCCAGCCCCAGCTCCCCCGACACCGCCCACCACACCCTGCAGTAGTTCTGTCCCCGCCGCCCGGACCCCTCCCGGCCTCAGCATCGTCCTTGCCACTTCACATGCTCTGACATCCATGCGTCGTTTCCGTTGTAGTAAAGTTCACATCCCATACAATTTGCCTGTTTGGCCGGGCGTGGCGGCTCACACCTGTAATCCCAGCACTTGGGGAGTACGAGGCGGGTGGATCACTTGAGATCAGGAGTTTGAGACCATCCTGACCAACACGGTGAAACTCCGTCTGTACTAAAAATACAAAATTAGCCGGATATGGTGGTAGGTGCCTGTAATCCCAGCTACTCAGGAGGCTGAGGCAGGAGAATCACTTGAACCCGGGAGGCAGAAGTTGCAGTGAGCCGAGATCGCACCACTGCCCTCCAGCCTGGGTGATAGAGTGAGACTGCCTGAGAAAAAAAAAAAGAAAGAGAGAAATTCACCATTTCAACGTGTATACTTCCATGAGTTCAGGACATTCACAAGGTTGTGCAGACGCCACCTCTATCTGGTTCCAGAACTTTTCTTCACCCACTACCACCAAAGGAGACCCGATACCCATCCCATCGCCCCAGGCAACCACTGACCTCCTTTCTGTCTCCACAGATTGGTCTCTAATGCAGCCGTGCAACCTTTTGTGTCTGGCTTTTTTTTTTTTTTTTTTTTTTTAAGAGAGGGGGTCTCACCATGTGGCCCAGGCTTGTCTTAAACTCTTGGGCTCAAGTGATTCTCCTGACTCAGCCTCCCGAGCAGCTGGGACTATAAGCATGCACTACCACATCTGGCTAATTTTTAAATTTTTTGTAGAAATGGAGTCTCACCATGTTGCCCAGCTGTTCTCAAACTCCTGGGCTCAAGTGATTCTCTTGCCCTGGCCTCTGAAAGTGCTGGGAATACAAGCATGAACCACTGTGCCCGGCCTGGCTTCTTTCACTGAGCATACCATGTTCCAGGTTCGCCCTGTGGTGGTGTGGATCTGAGCATAGTGTGTTCCAGGTTTACCCCGTGGCTGCATGGATCTGAGCATAGCGCGTTCCAGGTTCGCCCCGTGGCGGCATGGATCTGAGCATAGCGTGTTCCAGGTTCGCCTCATGGTCTTGTGCATCTGAACATAGCGTGTTACAGGTTTGCCCCGTGGTCTTGTGGATCTGAGCGTAGCGTGTTCCAGGTTCGCCCCATGGCAGCATGGATCTGAGCATAGCGTGTTCCAGGTTCGCCCCGTGGTCTTGTGGATCTGAGCGTAGCGTGTTCCAGGTTCGCCCCATGGTGGTGTGGATCTGAGCATAGCGTGTTCCAGGTTCACCCCATGGTGGGGTGAGCATAGCATGTTCCAGGTTTGCCCCCTGGCGGCGTGGATCTGAGCATAGCATGTTCCAGGTTCGCCCTGTGGTGGCGTGGATCTGAGCATAGCGCGCTCCAGGTTCTCCCCATGGCGGTGTGGATCTGAGCATAGCATGTTCCAGGTTCGCCCCGTGGCCGTGTGGATCTGAGCATAGCATGTTCCAGGTTCGCCCTGTGGTAGTGTGGATCTGAGCATAGCGTGTTCCAGGTTTGTCCCGTGGCGGTGTGGATCTGAGCATAACGTGTTCCAGGTTCACCCTGTGGTAGTGTGGATCTGAGCAAAGCGTGTTCCAGGTTCGCCCCGTGGTCTTGTGGATCTGAGCATAGCGTGTTCCAGGTTCACCCCGTGGTGGCATGGATCTGAGCATAGCATGTTCCAGGTTCACCCCATGGTGGTGTAAACATAACGTGTTCCAGGTTCGCCCCGTGGCGGCGTGGATCTGAGCATAGCGTGTTTCAGGTTTGCTGCGTGGTAGCGTGGATCTGAGCATAGCGTGTTCCAAGTTTGCCCTGTGGTCTTGTGGATCTGAGCATAGCGCGTTCCAGGTTCGCCCCATGGCAGCGTGGATCTGAGCATAGCATGTTGCAGGTTCACCCCATGGTGGTGTAAACATAGCGTGTTCCAGGTTCACCCCATGGTGGCGTGGATCTGAGCATAGCATGTTCCAGGTTCACCCCATGATGGTGTGAGCATAGCGTGTTCCAGGTTCACCCCGTGGCGGTGTGGATCTGAGCATAGCGTGTTCCAGGTTCACCCTGTGGTAGCATGGTTCTGACCTGGATTTCTTCTCATGGCTGACTAGTTTTGTCATCATGCAGCCTTGGCAGGCACTGGGTTGCTGCCCCTGTTGGCTGCGGTGAACAGTGCTGTGAAGGCTAGTGTACGAGCTCCTGTGGGAACGCCTGTCTTCAGCTCTTTAGGGTGTACACCGGGGTGGAATTGCAGGGCATTGCTCACACACTGAGTGTTTAACTCGGCGAGGGGTCTGACTCCCACCTCGACGTCCGCTCTGGGGGCGGCAGTCTCGCTGATTGCAGCGGTGCCCCACAGAGCCTGTCTGCTGAGCGCCCTTGGTTTCATCCCTGGGATTCAGAGGGGCAGGGGGGATGTGGGAGGAGGCGGGCATCTGGGGTTTGAGGCCGTCCTCCTCCTTGTCTCCCATAGGTGTGCGGGAGTCTGTGTCTCCCACGGCGCAGCCCGAGGAGCCTCCCCTGCTGCCAGAGCCCCCAGACAACCGGTCCAGCATCCCGTAAGCCCTGGGCCCATGGTCACCACCCCCTGGGGTCTGTCTATCCTCATCCCCATCCCAGGCAACATTTGCCCCAAATCGTGGCTCGGAGTCCTGGAAAATGAACAGCTGTGGGGCTGAATGAGCCCCCAGTGACATTTTGTCTTTTTTTTTTTTTTTT
>NW_016804501.1:540992-547154 GCF_001698545.2 Rhinopithecus bieti
TAGTTTTTTTTTTTTTTTGGATTTTTAGTAGAGACGGGGTTTCACCCTGTTAGCCAGGATGGTCTCGAACTCCTGACCTCGTGATCCGCCCGTCTCGGCCTCCCAAAGTGCTGGGATGACAGGCTTGAGCCACCGCGCCCGGCCTCCATTTTGTCTTTTCTTAAACCCCTTCTAATACCAGCCCTGCCCTGCCAGGGGCCCCACACAGAAATGACAACTTCAAACAAGGTTTCCTCTCCCCCTCGTCCGTGTCAGCTGCTGCCACGTGACTAGCGGCCCAGCTTGATGAACGTTTCATCAAGCCCATGGATTCCCAGTGTCAGGAAGTCAGACGGGGCCCGCGAGTGTCTGGCCTGTGCCCCCAGTGGCAGAGACGTTCACTGCCTGGGCTCACATCTGGGGCTAGGACTGGGCCCAACTGGGACGGCCATTGGGGCTGCTCCACGAGGCATGACCCTCCCACGGCAACTGGATTCTGAGTGAAGTTGTCCTGAGAGCTGGTGTTGCCAGAGGCCGGTAGAAGCCGTGACCTTGTGTCACCCAGCCTCGGATGTCACGTGTGACCCTACCGGTGAAAGCTGCGAAGGAGCCAGGCTCTGTGTTGCGAGTTATCTCTCGGTGGACATGCACCTTGTCCCTGATCTTCTGTTGTTACAGCCATGTGGCTGTGAACACGCTTCTTGTAGGACCGAGTTCTAGGCCTGGGCTTGGGGTCCTGTGGCGTGGGTGTTTGGCACTAGGCCCTGGGTGCCACACCAGTCTCCACCCTGCGGTCCTGCCCTCCCCGCAGTTCCTGGCGCTCCGTATGCTCTGAGCGTAGATCCTGCTTCCCGCCCCCCAGTGAAGCGGTGGACAGGCACCCCCGTTTTAATTCGCCTTTCTCTTCAAGAGCAGACCCCCAGGCAGGGATCGGGGCTCCCCACAAGGATGCCTGTCCCACGCTGCTCAGGCCCCGCCTCCCAGCCCACCTGGCTCTCTCCCCGCAGGCCCAGGAAGGACGTGCCCCACAGATGCAGCACTCACTTCGACGCGGTGGCCCAGATCCGGGGTGAAGCTTTCTTCTTCAAAGGTACCCCCAGGGTCCCCATGGCGGTGGGCAGAGAGGCATGGCCCACTGTGGGTGCAGACCCTCTCTGCAGCCCGGCCCTCTCCCTGTGTCCCCAGGCAAGTACTTCTGGCGGCTGACTCGGGACCGGCACCTGGTGTCCCTGCAGCCGGCACAGATGCACCGCTTCTGGCGGGGCCTGCCGCTGCACCTGGACAGCGTGGACGCCGTGTATGAGCGCACCAGCGACCACAAGATCGTCTTCTTCAAAGGTGGGTGGGCCTCCTCCCCGCACTCTGGGCCTCCCGGGCCCTCTGCCCGCCTCACAGAGGGGGTCCAGCCTGCATCCCGCTGCGTGTAAGCCCCACGTCTACCCAGAGGCTGGTCAAGCACAGAGTGGCTGGTTTGCTTGTGCACTCAGCAGGCATATACTGAGCACCTACTGTATGCCCCATCCTGAGGTAGCCACTGCAGGCACACAGAGCGTGAAATGATGGAAAGCCTTGCTGTCGTTCTAGTCGGGGTACAGTCCACCCACAAGTCAGGAGGAGCTGATTGTGGTCAGAAATGAAGGGCAGGCTGGGTGCGGTGGCTCACGCCTGTAATCCCAGCACTTTGGGAGGCTGAGGCGGGCGGATCACGAGGTCAGGAGATTGAGACCATCCTGGCTAAGATGGTGAGACCCCGTCTCTACTAAAAAATATAAAAAATTAGCCAGGCATAGTGGCAGGCGCCTGTAGTCCCAGCTACTCAGGAGGCTGAGGCAGGAGAATCGCTTGAACCCGGGAGGCGGAGCTTGCAGTGAGCCGAGATCGCACCACTGCACTCCGGCCTGGGCGACAGAGCGAGACTCCGCCTCAAAAAAGAAAGAAAGAAATGAAGGGCAATGGGAAAAGGTGTCCTTAAGGAGATGCTGTACAAGCGGAAACTAGGGAACGGTGTTCCAGCCCAGGGAACGGCCGTGCAAGGCAGGAGGAGTCCTGCTGGATCCCAAGAACCTCAAAGACGGGGCTGCAGCTGGAGCACCGGGGCCTGGAGGAGGCTCGCAACAGAAGCACGAGGGGCCAGGCTGCCGGGGCCGGGCTGCCTCTTCCCGGTCGGCCCCTTTGCCCACCGTTCCAGGAACGACCTCGTGGTGGTGTTGCAGGAAGCACTCCTCTTGCCTTCAAGTCTCCATGAAGGGCAGGAAAAGGAGACAGGAGCAGGGGCAGGCAGGGGTGGCAGTGTTGCAGTACAGAGGCCCCCATGCTGGGCTGAAACAGCCGGAGTTGCCCTCACTGTCTGGAGGTCACAAGTCTGAAATCAAGGGGTAGGCAGGGTGGGTCTCCTCTGGAGGCTGTCCCAGGCCTCTCCCACGTCCAGTGTCGCCCTCAGCCACGTCCCTCCTGCCACCGCCGCTGGCTTCACACCAGGCTGTCTCCTCCGTCTCCCGTCTTCTCTTATAAGGAAGCCAGGCCTTGATTCAGGTCCCCTAATCTCGTTTGTTTTTCATGGTTTTTTTTGTTTTGTTTTGTTTTGTTTTTTGCAGACAGAGTCTCACTCTGTTGCCCAGGCTGGAGTGCAGTGATGTGATCTCGGCTCACTGCAACCTAAACCTCTCGGGTTGCAATTCTCCTGCCTCAGCCTCCCAAGTAGCTGGGATTACAGGTGCCCACCACCATGCCTGGCTAATTTTTGTATTTTTAGTGGAGACAGGGTTTCACCATGTTGGCCAGGCTGGTCTCGAACTCCTGACTTCAGGTGATCCACCCGCCTCGGTGTCCCAAAGTGCTGGGATTACAGATGTGAGCCACTGTGCCCGGCCTGCCTAATCCCATCTTAACTCATCTTAACTCATCTTAACTAACACAGCTGCAAAGACCCCCTTTCCAAGTAAGGTCACGTCTTAAGATTCTGGGTGGATGTGAGTTTGGGGTACGTCATTCAATCCAGTGTGGCAGCCACTCGCACAGTCACAGGTGGAACCCTGTTTCCTGGTGGAGGTAAAGGGTGTTCTGCGTGTCTCCAGGGGAACCGCTTCCTGTCGCTCCATCGCCTGCCCAGCCCTTAGCATTTGACTCGGTCGCCCCCGTCACTTGGGAGCCCTCAGGTGACTGTTCCTGGAGGCCTGGTCCCTCCTGAAGGGACAGAGACTGCAGATACCTGGGGGGCTGCGGCAGGAGGACCGCTTGAGCCAGGAGATCAAAGCTGCACTGCACTGCAGCCTGGGCAACAGAGCAAGACCTTGTCTGAAAAAAAAAAAAAGTCCCCAAAGACAGTACCTGGACTAAAAAAGAAAAACGAAAAAAAAAAAAAGAATGACTTGCAAACGTCATGACACATTGCTCCTCACCTCCCCCAGGTGACCTTGAGGAAGGTCCCAGGGTGCCCCGTAGAGCCTTCCCGAGCAGGGTCCTGTCACGTGCGGCTCCCCTGCCTTGCATGGGTTAGAAGTATTCAGGCCGCTTCCCCCAGGTGGAACTGTCTGGTCTGGCGTCTCCTCCGGATCAGGTTCTGGTTTGGCACATCTGGCAGGCATATCACCGAGGGCATGTGTTCTGAGCCCCGAGCCGCCCTGCCTGGTGCTGTTCGCTGTGGTCACCTGGATGTGTGTCTGCAGGTTTCTCTTGAGAACGTGTGGGTCTCTTGCCACCGCCTGTCCCACCCCTGCGTCCCCTCTGTCCCCTGCACCCCCTGCCGCTGCCTGGTTTCGTAACAGGCGCACCTGTCCTGGTTCCTACTCAGCCGTAGCAGGGCAGGGCCCATTGGTCATCCCGTCATCTCCTTAATACCTCCTCTGCTTACAGACATCACAGCCCTTTCCAGTCTCCAGCACTGGACTTTTTTTGGTCATTTTATATTATTTTTATTTTTAAATTTTATTTTACTTTACTTTTTTGAGACAGAGTCTCACTCTGTCGCCCAGGCTGCAGTACAGTGGCATGATCTCGACTTACTGCAGCCTCGACCTCCCAGGTTCAAGCAGTTCTCTTGCTTTAGGCTCCTGAGTAGCTGCGACTACAGGCACTCACCACCGTGCCTAGCAGATTTTTTGTGTTTTTGGTAGAGACGGGGTTTTACCATGTTGGTCAGACTGGTCTCGAAATCCTGACCTCAGGTGATCCACCCGCCTTGGCCTCCCAGAGTGCTGGGATTACAGGCGTGAGCCACCGCGCCCAGCCCTGTTTTTTTGGTCGTTTTGAATTGTGGATGTGGTAAATACAATTTACCATTTTAACCATTTTTAAGTGCACAGCTCAGTGGCATGAAGCACATTCACGTTGCTGTGCAGCCGTCACCTGCGTCGTCCTCCCGTCCAGAAGATTCCTTTTTTTTTTTTTTTTTTTGAGACGGAGTGTCGCTCTGTCGCCCAGGCTGGAGTGTAGTGGCCGGATCTCAGCTCACTGCAAGCTCCGCCTCCCGGGTTCCCGCCATTCTCCTGCCTCAGCCTCCCGAGTAGCTGGGACTACAGGCGCCGCCACCTCACCCGGCTAGTTTTAGTATTTTTTAGTAGAGACGGGATTTCACCGTGTTAGCCAGGATGGTCTCGATCTCCTGACCTTGTGATCCGCCCGTCTCGGCCTCCCAAAGTGCTGGGATTACAGGCTTGAGCCACCGTGCCCGGCCCCCGTCCGGAAGATTTCCAACTTCCCAAACAAAACGCTGCCCCCGTGAAACACGCATGCCCCTCCCCTCCCCTGCGCACCCCCGCTCCGCTTGCTGTCCCATGGCTCTGAGTGCTCCAGGGACCCCATGTCAGTGGGACGGACAGGATCTGCCCTTCTGTGCCTGGCTCATGTCACTCAGCAGAAGGTCCTCGGGGCTCATGTACAGGGTGGCATGTGGCAGGACTTCCTTCCTGGCTAAGGCTGAGCGTCGTTCCGTGGCATGGACGGACTGCATCTCATTTGCCTGCTCACTTGGGTTTCTTCTACTCTGGGTTCCTGTGAAGGACGCTGCTGTGAGCATGAGTGTGCAAACGTCTCTCCAAGACCCTGCTTTCAGTTCTTTTGGATTTATACCCAGAAGCGGGAATGCTGGATCATGTGGTGATTCTATTTTTGATGTTTTGGGGAGCCTACATCCTGTCTCCCGCAGCGGCTGCACGATTTCACACACCCCCGGCAGCGCCCAGGCTCCGCCATCCCCACATCCTCCCGACACGTGTGACTTTCCATGTACTTGACAGTGGGGGTGAGGGGGCGTCTCATGGTGGTTTTAAGGGCGTTTCTCTAGTGACGTTGACCATCTTCAGGTGCTCAATGCCATCTGTATTTCTGGGTTTTTTTTGTTTTGTTTTTTTCTTGAGACGGAGTCTCGCTGTGTCACCCAGGCTGGAGTGCAATGACGCGATCTCGGCTCACTGCAAGCTCCGCCTCCCGGGTTCCCGCCATTCTCCCGCCTCAGCCTCCGAGTAGCTGGGACTACAGGCGCCCGCCACCGCGCCCGGCTAGTTTTTTGTATTTTAGTAGAGACGGGGTTTCACCGTATTAGCCAGGAGGGCCTCGATCTCCTGACCTCGTGATCCACCCGCCTCGGCCTCCCAAAGTGCTGGGATTACAGGCTTGAGCCACCGCGCCCGGCCGCCATCTGTATTTCTTAGGAGAAATGTGTATTTAACGCAGGGCGCGGTGGCTCACGCCTGTCATCCCAGCACTTTGGGAGGAAGGCGGGCAAATCAGCTGACATCAGGAGTTCGAGACCAGCCTGGCCAACATGGTGAAACCCCATCTCTACTAAAAATACAAAAATTAGCCAGGTGTGGTGGTGGGTGCCTGTAGTCCTCAGCTGCTCAGGAGGCTGAGGCAGGAGAATCACTTGAACCCAGGAGATGGAGGTTGCAGTGAGCTGAGATCGCACCATTGCACTCCAGCCTGAGACAAGAGCGAGCCTGTCTCAAAGGAAAAAAAAAAAAAGACTCACACAGTTAGGCCTTGAAGGAGGTCCTTTCTGGTCTTTTCGGTGAAGATGTTCTAGCCCCTTGTGCAGAAAGAGTGGTCGGCCAGGTGCAGTGGCTCGCACTGGTGATCCCAGCACTTCAGGAGGCTGAGAAGGGAGGATTGTTTGAACCCAGGAGTTTGAGACCAGCCTGGGCAATGTAACAAGATTATTTAAAAAAAAAAAAAAAAAAAAAAAAA